>NC_092052.1:89600736-89900736 GCF_003086295.3 Arachis hypogaea | reverse complement strand
TGTTTTGGACTGGAGCTTTCTTTGAAAGCTTGGCTGGCTAGTGAGCCATGTCTAATTCCTGGACTGAAGCTTTAGACTAACATGGCAAGATTCCTGGAATTCATATTAAAAATTTTGGAATCCTTATTTTTTCTTTTTTTCATATAATTTTCGAAAAAATCCAAAAAAAATTAGAAAATCATAAAAATCAAAAAATATTTTTTTTTCTTGTGTGAGTCTTGAGTCATATCATAAGTTTGGTGTCACTTGCATATGCATCTTGCATTTTTCGAAAATTTCATGCATTCATAGTGTTCTTCATGATCTTCAAGTTGTTCTTGGTAAGTCTTCTTGTTTGATCTTGATGAATTTTTGTTTTGTGTCTTTTCATGTTTATCATATGCATTCTTGAATTCTTAGTGCGTAAGCATTAAAGAATTCTAAGTTTGGTGTCTTGCATGTTTTCTTTGCATTAAAAATTTTTCAAAAAATATGTTCTTGATGTTCATCATGACATTCAAAGTGTTCTTGGTGTTCATCTTGACATTCATAGCATTCTTGCATGCATCACATGTTTTGATCTAAAAATTTCATGCATTGCATCTTTTTAGTGTTTTTCTCTTGCATCATAAAAATTCAAAAATAAAAAAAAAATATCTTTCCTATTTTCTCTCATCAAATTCGAAAATTTGGAGTTGACTTTTTCAAAAATTTTTAAAATCAAGTTGTTTCTCATGAGTCAAATCAAATTTTCAATTTGAAAATCTTATCTTTTTCAAAAATCAAATCTTTTTCAAAATTCTTAGTTATTTTCGAAAATTTCAAAAATATTTTTCAAAAATCTTTTTCTTATTTTTATACCAAATTTTCGAAAATAACTTAATCAATTAATGTTTTGATTCAAAAATTTGAAGTTTGTTACTTGCTTGTTAAGAAAGATTCAAACTTTAAGTTCTAGAATCATATCTTGTGATTTCTTATGAATCAAGTCATTAATTGTGATTTTAAAAATCAAATCTTTTTCAAAACTAATTTCTATCATATCTTTTCAAAAATATCTTCTCATCTTATCTTTTTCAAAAATATCTTTTCAAAATATATTTTCTAACCTCCTAACTTCTTATCTTTTTCAAAATTTGTTTCAACTAACTAACTAACTTTTTGTTTGTTTCTTAACTTTTTCAAAACTACCTAACTAACTCTCTCTCTCTCTATTTTCAAAAATATCTTCCCCCTTTTTCAAAATTTCTTTTTAATTAGCTAATTATTTTTAATTTTTATTTTTGATTTCAAAAAAAATTTTCGAAAAAAAAAAAATTCACTAAACATTTTTCAAAAAAACTATTTTCAAAAATCATTAACTCCTTTTCAAAATAATTTTCGAAAATTATACCTCCCCCATCCTATTCTATTTATTCATTCATATCCTAACATCTCATCTCACATCTCTTCCATTCGTACAGTTGCATTTCTTCCTTTACATCACATTCTTTGTCTCCCCCTTCTCTTCCACTCACAAAGGGATCCCTATACTGTGGTATAGAGTATCTCTATTATTATTATCATTTTTCTGGCCATTCTTCCTTGTCATATGAGCAGGAGCAAGGATAAGAACATTCTTGTGGAAGCAGGTCCAGAACCTGAAAGGACTCTGAAGAGAAAATTAAGAGAAGCTAAAATACAACAATCCAGAGATAACCTTTCAGAAATTTTCGAACAGGCAGAGGAGATGGCACCCAAAAATAATAATAATGCAAGGAGGATGCTTGGTGACTTTACTGCACCTAATTCCAATTTACATGGAAGAAGCATCTCTATTCCTGCCATTGGAGCAAACAACTTTGAGATGAAACCTCAATTAGTTTCTCTGATGCAGCAGAACTGCAAGTTTCATGGACTTCCATCTGAAGATCCTTTTCAGTTCTTAACTGAATTCTTGCAGATATGTGATACTGTTAAGACTAATGGAGTAGATCCTGAAGTCTACAGGCTCATGCTTTTCCCTTTTGCTGTAAGAGACAGAGCTAGATTATGGTTGGATTCTCAACCTAAAGACAGCCTGAACTCTTGGGATAAGCTGGTCACGGCTTTCTTAGCCAAGTACTTTCCTCCTCAAAAGCTGAGCAAGCTTAGAGCTGATGTTCAAACCTTCAGACAGAAAGAAGGTGAATCTCTCTATGAAGCTTGGGAAAGATACAAACAGTTGACCAAAAAGTGTCCCTCTGACATGCTTTCAGAATGGACCATCCTGGATATATTCTATGATGGTTTATCTGAGCTATCAAAGATGTCACTGGACACTTCTGCAGGTGGATCCATTCACCTAAAGAAAACGCCTGCAGAAGCTCAAGAACTCATTGACATGGTTGCTAATAACCAGTTCATGTACACTTCTGAAAGGAACCCTGTGAATAATGGGACGCCTATGAAGAAGGGAGTTCTTGAAGTTGATACTCTGAATGCCATATTGGCTCAGAATAAAATATTGACTCAACAAGTCAATATGATCTCTCAGAGTCTGAATGGAATGCAAGCTGCATCCAACAGTACTCAAGAGGCATCTTCTGAAGAAGAAGCCTATGATCCTGAGAACCCTGCAATAGCAGAGGTAAATTACTTAGGTGAACCTTATGGAAACACCTATAACTCAACATGGAGAAATCATCCAAATTTCTCATGGAAGGATCAAAAGCCCCAACAAGGCTTTAATAATGGTGGAAGAAACAGGTTTAGCAATAGCAAACCTTTTCCATCATCAACTCAGCAACAGACAGAGAACTCTGAACAAAATGCTTCTAATTTAGCAAATCTAGTCTCTGATCTATCTAAGGCCACTGTAAGTTTCATGAATGAAACAAGATCTTCCATTAGAAATCTGGAAGCACAAGTGGGCCAGCTGAGTAAAAGGATCACTGAAATCCCTCCTAGTACTCTCCCAAGCAATACAGAAGAGAATCCAAAAGGAGAGTGCAAGGCCATTGACATAAGCACCATGGCCGAACCTATGAGGAGAGGAGAGGACGTGAATCCCAAGGAGGAAGACCTCCAGGGACGTCCAGTGATCAATAAGGAGCTTCCCTCTGGGGAACCAAAGGACTCTGAGGCTCATCTAGAGACCACAGAGATTCCATTGAACCTCCTTATACCCTTCATGAGCTCTGATGAGTATTCCTCTTCAGAAGAGAATGAGGATGTTACTGAAGAGCAAACTGCCAAGTTTCTTGGTGCAATCATGAAGCTGGAGATCACAATTTCGTGCACATCACAATTTCGTGCACCATGGACCTCATGACATTTTTAGATCTGAACTTTGTACTCTTTGACGGCATGAGTCTCTAAACTCCATTGTTGGGGGTGAGGAGCTCTGCAGCGTCTTGATGAATTAATGCAATTATCTCTGTTTTCCATTCAAACACGCTTGTTCCTATCTAAGATGTTCATTCGCGCTTCACTATGAAGAAGGTGATGATCCGTGACACTCATCACCTTCCTCAATCCATGAACGTGTGCCTGACAACCACCTCCGTTCTACATCAGATTGAATGAGTATCTCTTAGATTTCTTAATCAGAATCTTCGTGGTATAAGCTAGAATTGATGGCGGCATTCATGAGAATCCGGAAAGTCTAAACCTTATCTGTGGTATTCCGAGTAGGATTCAAGGATTGAATGGCTGTGACGAGCTTCAAACTCGCGATTGTTGGGCGTAGTGACAGACGCAAAAGAATCAGGGGATTCTATTCCGACATGATCGAGAACCCACAGATGATTAGCCGTGCTGTGACAGAGCATTTGGACCATTTTCACTGAGAGGACGGGAAGTAGCCATTGACAACGGTGATACCTTACATACAGCTTGCCATGGAAGGAGCCTTGCGTGTGTGAAGAGGAGTACAAGAGAAAAACTGAAATAAAGAAGACAAAGTATCTCCAAAACCCCAACATATTCTCCATTATTGAGTAACAAGTATTTGTTTTATGCCCTTTGACTTTTTACAATTAAAACTAAGAATTGTTATTGATATTATATCCTGACTAAGAGTTACAAGATAACCATAGCTTGCTTCAAACCAACAATCTTCGTGGGATTCGACCCTTACTCACGTAAGGTATTACTTGGACGACCTAGTGCACTTGCTGGTTAGTGGTACGAGTTGTGAAACGTGTGATTCACAATTCGTGCACCAAGTTTTTGGCGCCGTTGCCGGGGATTGTTCGTGTTTGGACAACTGACGGTTTATTTTGTTGCTTAGATTAGGAAAAATTTTTCTTTTTGGTTTAGAGTCTCTTATTATTGTTCTTGTTAAAAGTTTAGAATCCTTATTTTCTTTTTCAAAATTTTAGTTTTTGAAAAAAAAATTTTTTTTATACCTTGTTAAAACACTTTAAATTTATAGCTCAATTAGTTAGAGCGTGGTGCTTATGTTCTTGGTAATTGGCTATCCTTTTTTTAAAAAAAATTTTGTTTTTCAAAAATAATTTTTTTAAAATCTTGTACCAAACTTTAAGTTTGGTGTTTTCTTGTTGATTTTTCTTTGTTTTTCGAAAATTTTAGCTTGGTTTTCTAAAATTTTTAAGTTTGGTGTTCCTTGGTGTTTTCCCTCCAAAATTTTCGAAAACAAGGAGCATTAGATCTAAAAATTTTAGATCTTGTGTTATTCTATTGTTTTTCTCTTTTCTCATTAAATTCAAAAATATCTTTTCCCTCTATTTTGAAGTAGTTTTTCGAAAATCAATTTTAAAATTCAGATTTTTTTTTATTTTTTTTATTTAAAAAATTTAAAACCCTTTTCAAAAAAAAAAAATCATATCTTTTTCAAAACTTCTTAATCACTTTCTCTCTCCTCATTTTTTCGAAAATCTTCACCCATTTTTATTTATTTTATTTTAATTTATTTATTTTCAAAATAAATAAATTATTAAATAAATAAAAATATTTTTTCTCTATTTTACATCATCTCCCTTTCTCCATCATGGATCTAAGTGGAAATGAACAGTCCAGAAGGACTCTGGGGTCATACGCCAACCCCTCTACTGCTTCATATGGGAGTAGTATCTGCATACCCTCCATTGGAGTCAGTAGCTTTAAGTTGAATCCTCAGCTCATTATCATGGTGCAGCAAAGCTGCCAGTATTCTGGTCTTCCACAGGAAGAACCTACAGAGTTTCTGGCACAGTTTTCACAAATTGCTGACACAGTACATGATAAGGAAGTAGATCAGGATGTCTACAGATTATTACTGTTTCCATTTGCTGTAAAAGACCAAGCCAAGAGGTGGTTAAATAACCAACCTAAGGCTAGCATAAAGACATGGAAACAGCTGACAGAAAAATTCCTGAATCAATACTTTCCTCCAAAAAGAATGACACAGCTAAGGCTGGACATCCAAGGCTTTAAACAAGGAGATAATGAATCTCTTTATGATGCCTGGGAGAGATACAGAGAGATGCTAAGAAAATGCCCCTCTGAAATGTTTTCAGAGTGGGTTCAGTTAGACATCTTCTATTATGGGCTTATAGAAAGAGCTCAGCTTTCTCTAGAATACTCAGCTGGTGGATCTATCCACATGAGAAAGACAATTGAAGAAGCTCAAGAGCTCATTGATACAATTGCCAGAAATCAGCATCTGTACCTAAGCAGTGACCCTTCCATGAAAGAAGAGGTTAAAACAGTAACTGCTGAACTCAATTCTGCAGAACAAGCTGCTGAATTTAATCAGCAATTAAATTTTCTAACAAAACAGTTAGCCGAATTCAAGGAGAGACTACAAGAGACAAGGATGGCTAATATAAATATGGAAGAACAATTAAAGCAAACAAAGCAGCAGTTGTCAAAACAAATAACAGAAGAATGCCAAGCAGTTCAATTAAGAAGTGGGAAAATATTAAATACCCCACCTCAAGGCAGCAGAAAGCAAGAAATGAGCAAACCACCCAACATTCATTTGAGGACAGTAAGAGCCTGGGAAAAGATAATTCTGGCGTTAAAACGCCAGAAATTGGGTGGAAGGCTGGCGCTGAACGACCAGACCATGCTCAGGACTGGCGTTCAACGCCAGAAACAAGCAAGGAACTGGCATTGAACACCCAAAGGAGGCACAGTTCTGGCGTTCAGACGCCAGGAACAGATGAGGAGTTGGCGCCTAACGCCACTCCAGCTTCCAACCCTGGCTTTCAAATGCCAGTGAGGGATCAGACACCTGCAAGTGCTGATAATAAATCCCTCAAGAAGGCTTCTCAACCTACCTCTGTAGGAAATAAACCTGCAGCAACTAAGGTTGAGGAATACAAAGCCAAGATACCTTATCTTCAAAAACTCCGCAAAGAGGAGCAGGATAAGCAATTTGCCCGCTTTGCAGACTATCTCAGGACTCTTGAAATAAAGATTCCGTTTGCAGAGGCACTTGAGCAAATACCTTCTTATGCCAAGTTCATGAAAGATATCTTGAGTCATAAGAAGGATTAGAGAGAAACTGAAAGAGTTCTCCTCACTGAAGAATGCAGTGCAGTCATTCTGAAAAGCTTCCCAGAAAAGCTTAAAGATCCCGGGAGCTTTATGATACCCTGCATATTAGAGGGTAACTGCACCAAGACAGCTCTATGTGATCTTGGGGCAAGCATCAACCTAATCCCTGCATCCACTATCAGAAAGCTTGGCTTGACTGAAGAGGTCAAACCAACCCGGATCTGTCTTCAACTTGCTGATGGCTCCATTAAATACCCATCAGGCATAATTGAGGACATGATTGTCAAGGTTGGGCCATTTGCCTTCCCTACTGACTTTGTAGTGCTGGAAATGGAGGAGCACAAGAGTGCAACTCTCATTCTAGGAAGACCATTCCTAGCAACTGGACGAACCCTCATTGACGTCCAAAAAGGGGAGATAACCCTGAGAGTCAATGAGGATGAGTTTAAGTTGAATGTTGTCAAAGCTATGCAACATCCAGACACATCAGACGACTGCCTGGGTGTTGATATTATTGACTCCCTGGTGGAAGAGGTCCATATGACTGAGAGTCTCGAATCAGAACTAGAGGACATTTTTAAAGATGTTCAGCCTGATCTGGAGGAACCAGAGGAAATAAAAGAACCTCTGAAAACTCCTCAGGAAGAGGAGAAACCTCCTAAACCCGAGCTCAAACCACTACCACCATCCCTGAAATATGCATTTCTGGGAGAAGGTAACACTTTTCCTGTAATCATAAGCTCTGCTTTAGGGCCACAGGAAGAGAAAGCACTAATTCAGGTGCTAAGGACACACAAGACAGCTCTTGGGTGGTCCATAAGTGATCTTAAGGGCATTAGCCCAGCTAGATGCATGCACAAGATCCTATTGGAGGATGATGTTAAGCCAGTGGTTCAACGACAGAGGCGGCTAAATCCCGCCATGAAGGAGGTGGTGCAGAAAAAGGTCACTACGTTACCAGAGGCTGGGATTATCTATCCTATTTCTGATAGCCCCTGGGTGAGCCCTATCCATGTTGTCCCTAAGAAGGGAGGAATGACAGTGGTTCATAATGAAAAGAATGAACTGGTTCCTACAAGAACAGTTACAGGGTGGCGTATGTGTATTGACTACAGAAGGCTCAATACAGTCACCAGGAAGGATCATTTTCCTTTACCATTCAAAGACCAGATGCTAGAGAGACTAGCAGGTCATGAATATTACTACTTTTTTGATGGGTATTCCGGTTACAACCAAATTGCAATAGATCCTCAGGACCAAGAAAAAACAGCATTCACATGTCCTTCTGGAGTGTTTGCCTACAGAAGGATACCTTTTGGTCTGTGTAATGCACCTGCAACCTTTCAGAGGTGCATGCTCTCTATCTTCTCTGATATGGTAGAGAAGTTTCTGGAAGTCTTCATGGATGACTTTTCAGTATTTGGAGACTCATTCAGCTCCTACCTTAACCATTTAGCACTTGTTTTGAAAAGATGCCAAGAGACCAACCTAGTTTTAAACTGGGAAAAATGTCACTTTATGGTGACTGAAGGGATTGTCCTTGGGCATAAAATTTCAAACAAGGGAATAGAGGTGGATCAAGCTAAAGTTGAAGTAATTGAAAAATTACCACCACCTGCCAATGTTAAGGCAATCAGAAGCTTTCTAGGGCATGCAGGATTCTATAGGAGGTTTATAAAGGATTTTTCAAAAATTACAAAACCTCTGAGTAATCTGCTAGCTGCTGACATGCCATTTGTGTTTGACACAAAGTGTCTGCAGGCGTTTGAGACCCTGAAAGCTAAGCTGGTCACAGCACCAGTTATTTCTGCACCAGACTGGACATTACCATTCGAACTAATGTGTGATGCCAGTGACCATACCATTGGTGCAGTATTGAGACAGAGGCATAACAAACTTCTGCTTGTCATTTATTATGCTAGCAGTATTTTAAATGATGCCCAGAAAAATTACACAACCACAGAAAAAGAATTACTTGCAGTGGTTTATGCCATTAACAAGTTTAGATCCTACTTAGTAGGATCAAAAGTGATTGTGTACACTGACCATGCTGCTCTTAAATATCTACTCACAAAGCAGGATTCAAAGCCCAGGCTCATAAGATGGGTGTTGCTTCTGCAAGAGTTTCATATAGAAATAAGAGACAGAAAAGGGACAAAAAATCAAGTAGCTAATCACCTGTCCCGGATAGAACCAGTAGCAGGAGCATCCCTCCCTCCTACTGAGATCTCTGAAACCTTTCTGGATAAGCAATTATTAGCTATTCAGGAAGCTCTGTGGTTTGAAGACATTGCAAACTATAAGACACAAGGTTATCCTTCTATAACCATGGAGAGGAAGCATGAAAAGCTTCTCTCACTGCAGAGTTAACCAAAGCCCCCACAGTCAAACTCTAAGTTTGGTGTTGGGAGGCCACAACCAAACTCTAAGTTTGGTGTTGGGAGGTCCCAACCTTGCTCTGATTATCTGTGAGGCTCTATGAGAGCTCACTGTCAAGCTATTGACATTAAAGAAGCGCTTGTTGGGAGGCAACCCAATGTTATTTAATTATATCTATCTATTTTCCATTGCTATTTTATGTTTTAATTAGGTTGATGATCATGTGAAGTCACAAAAACAAATGGAAAATCAAAAATAGAATGAAAAACAGCATGAAAAATAGCATACCCTGGAGGAAGATCATGCTGGCGTTTAAACGCTAGAAACAAGCATCTGTCTGGCGTTTAACGCCAGAAACAAGCACGAAGCTGGCGTTTAACGCCAGAAACAAGCATCAGTCTGGCGTTAAACGCCAGAAACAGGTTACATTTGGGCGTTTAACGCCAGAAACAGGCAGCAGTCTGGCGTTAAACGCCAGGATTGCACAGTAAGGACATTTTGTACGCCTAATTGGAGCAGGGATGCTAAATCCTTGACCCCACTGAATCTGTGGACCCCATAGGATCCCCACCTACCTCACCATTCAAATTCAAACCATTCTCCTCCTAAACCCACCCATTCACACACTTCCATCTCCTCCATCTTCTCCACTTCTTTCTTCTTTTGCTCGAGGACAAGCAAACCTTTTAAGTTTGGTGTGGTAAAAGCATTGCTTTTGTTTTTCCATAATTCAGTGGTAGAGCAATTGACTGTAGATCAAAGAGCTATGAGGAAAGAGCAACAAAGGCAAGGAAGAGACATAGAGGAGCTCAAGAGCACCATTGGTTCTTCAAGAAGAGGAAGATGCCACCCTCATTAAGGTGGACCCATTCCTTAATCTCCTTGTTCTTATTTTCCTATTTTTCGTTTACTATGCTTCATGCTTAATTATGTTTGTGTCTTTACTATATGATCACTAGTATCTAAGTGTCTATGTCTTAAAGATATGAATGTCCTATGAATCCATCACCTTTCTTAAATGAAAATTGTTTTCTGAAAAAGAAAAAGAAGTACATGAATTTCAAATTTTAAAATAGTTTAATTATTTTGATGTGGTGGCAATACTCTTTGTTTTCTGAATGAATGCTTGAACAGTGCATATGTCTTTTGAATTTGTTGCTTATGAATGTTAAAATTGTTGGCTCTTGAAAGAATGATGAAAAAGGAGAAATGTTATTTGATAATCTGAAAAATCATAAAAATGATTCTTGAAGCAAGAAAAAGCAGTGAAGAACAAAGCTTGCAGAAAAAAAAATAGCGAAAAAAAAAAGAGAGAAAAAGCAAGCAGAAAAAGCCAAAAGCTCTTAAAACCAAAAGGCAAGAGCAAAAAGCCAGTAGCCCTTAAAACCAAAAGGCAAGGGTAAATAAAAAGGATCCCAAGGCTTTGAGCATCAGTGGATAGGAGGGCCTAAAGGAATAAAATCCTGGCCTAAGCGGCTAAACCAAGCTGTCCCTAACCATGTGCTTGTGTCGTGAAGGTGTCAAGTGAAAACTTGAGACTGAGCGGTTAAAGTCAAGGTCCAAAGCAAAAGAAGAGTGTGCTTAAAAACCCTGGACACCTCTAATTGGGGACTCTAGCAAAGCTGAGTCACAATCTGAAAAGGTTCACCCAGTTATGTGTCTCTGGCATGTATGTATCCGGTGGTAATACTGGAAAACAGAGTGCTTAGGGCCACGGCCAAGACTCATAAAGTAGCTGTGTTCAAGAATCAACAGACTGAACTAGGAGAATCAATAACACTATCTAGATTCTGAGTTCCTATAGATGCCAATCATTCTGAACTTCAAAGGATAAAGTGAGATGCCAAAATTGTTCAGAAGCAAAAAGCAAATAGCCCCGCTCATCTAATTAACACTGATCTTCATAGATGTTTGTGGAATTCATTGTATATTCTCTTTTTTTTATCCTACTTTGTTATTAGTTTCTTGGGGACAAGAAACAATTTAAGTTTGGTGTTGTGATGAGCGGATAATTTATACGCTTTTTGGCATTGTTTTTACTTAGTTTTTAGTATGATTTAGTTGGTTTTTAGTATATTTTTATTAGTTTTTAATTAAAAATCACATTTCTGGACTTTACTATGAGTTTGTGTGTTTTTCTGTGTTTTCAGGTATTTTCTGGTTGAAATTGAGGGAGCTGAGCAAAAATCTGATTCAGGCTGAAAAAGGACTGTTGATGCTGTTGGATTCTGACCTCCCTGCACTCAAAGTGGATTTTCTGGAGCTACAGAACTCCAAATGGCGCGCTCTAAATTGCGTTAGAAATTAGACATCCAGGGATTTCCAGAAATATATAATAGTTCATACTTTGCTCAAGGATAGATGACGTAAATTGGCGTTCAACGCCAGTTCCATGTTACAGTCTGGCGTCCAGCGCCAGAAACAAGTTACAAGTTGGAGTTCAACGCCAGAAACAGGTTACAACCTGGCGTTGAACGCCCAAAACAGCCCAGGCACGTGAGAAGCTTAAGTCTCAGCCCCAGCACACACCAAGTGGGCCCCAGAAGTGGATTTCTGCGCTATCTATCATAGTTTACTCATTTTCTGTAAACCTAGGTTACTAGTTTAGTATTTAAACAACTTTTAGAGATTTATTTTGGACCTCATGACATTTTTAGATCTGAACTTTGTACTCTTTGACGGCATGAGTATCTAAACTCCATTGTTGGGGGTGAGGAGCTCTACAGCGTCTTGATGAATTAATGCAATTATCTCTGTTTTCCATTCAAACACGCTTGTTCCTATCTAAGATGTTCATTCGCGCTTCACTATGAAGAAGGTGATGATCCGTGACACTCATCACCTTCCTCAATCCATGAACGTGTGCCTGACAACCACCTCCGTTCTACATCAGATTGAATGAGTATCTCTTAGATTTCTTAATCAGAATCATCGTGGTATAAGCTAGAATTGATGGCGGCATTCATGAGAATCCGGAAAGTCTAAACCTTGTCTGTGGTATTCCGAGTAGGATTCAAGGATTGAATGGCTGTGACGAGCTTCAAACTCGCGATTGTTGGGCGTAGTGACAGACGCAAAAGAATCAGGGGATTCTATTCCGACATGATCGAGAACCCACAGATGATTAGCCGTGCTGTGACAGAGCATTTGGACCATTTTCACTGAGAGGACGGGAAGTAGCCATTGACAACGGTGATACCTTACATACAGCTTGCCATGGAAGGAGCCTTGCGTGTGTGAAGAGGAGTACAAGAGAAAAACTGAAATAAAGAAGACAAAGCATCTCCAAAACCCCAACATATTCTCCATTATTGAGTAACAAGTATTTGTTTTATGCCCTTTGACTTTTTACAATTAAAACTAAGAATTGTTATTGATATTATATCCTGACTAAGAGTTACAAGATAACCATAGCTTGCTTCAAACCAATAATCTCCGTGGGATTCGACCCTTACTCACGTAAGGTATTACTTGGATGACCCAGTGCACTTGCTGGTTAGTGGTACGAATTGTGAAACGTGTGATTCAGAATTCGTGCACCAACACCTCCGATCAAATCAAACAAAGAGGCCGGTTCTTCCTGGAGAGAAACCTGACAGAGGTCAATGCTTCTTGGTAAGAGAGTTTTACTGCAATTACTTCAAAACTTCCCTAGATGCAGTGAACCTAAGAGGGAAGCAGATACTGGTCACTGAAGAGACCATTGAGGATATTTTACAGTTTCAGCCTAAATCTGATTAGCTTGATGGTTACCAAAAGGCTGAGGAGGACATGCGCTTCATGAGGTTTGACTGGGATGCGGTCAAGGCAAGGATAACCCTTGACCCGATTGTCCCATGGGTCATGGGTCAGAACACCACCATGCCTAAGGGAATCAAGCGGATATACTTAAATGATGAGGCTCGGCTCTAGCACCAGATCCTGAGCAACTTTATTATGCCAAGTACTCATGAGACGGAGCTACCTGCCGCTATGATCACCCTCCTCTGGTGTGTGATGGAGGGTAAGGACCTGTACCTGCCACGATTCATCCGGTACTACATGGCCAGGGTCCACGTCAGAGGCACTCTCCCCTTCCCATATCTAATTACCCAGCTTGGATGTCGAGCTGACGTGCCTTGGGAGGATGCTGATGAGAAGCCACCTACTGCAGAATGCAAGAAGATTATCCCTCAAAGCAGGAACTTTCTGGCTTTGGGCTACAGACCTCCATTCCTCACTGCCCCTGATGAGACAACCACACCTTCAGCTGGCCCCTCTTCATCTACTGCTACCCCAGCTACCATCACTGCACCTCCACCTGCCTCAGAGCTAGTTTATCACCTCGTGCACCGCCTATTTCAGCAGCTAGACCAGATGGAGCGCCGCAACCGGCGCCAATATGAGAGATGCGACGCTATGAGCACCTAAAGATGTTGATACAATCTGGCAGCGATATCTCCTCTGAGCCTGACACACCATCAGAGCCATCTGAGGAGGAGGCGGATGATCATGAGGCGGAGACCCATCCACAGAGAAAGGCTGAGCAGGCAGGCCCGGAGCAGGCTGCATCACAGTAGGAGGAGCAGCATCAGATTCAGGCTGCAGACCCCGAGGTTCCTATACAGTCAGCACCTCCTCTACAGCAGGCAGATCCTCAGACCACCACTACAAAGACTCCAGCCACCCATCCTTCACATCCTGCTTGAGTGAGCATCGAGGACGATGCTTTATTTTAAGTGTGCGGAGGTTGCCATCTCTAGCGTATTTTTTTTGGTGAACTACTACAGACTCTTTTTATTTTATTTTGTTATTTTTCTGTATTTTGATCTTTATTTTTATTTCTTAGTACTTATATATTGCTCTTTTCATGTATTTCTACTCTATTTCTGCATGTTGCACTTTAGTTTATATTTTAGCCAGTTAGTTTAGTTGCAATTCTAACTTATTAGTTATAGAATATGTGGATTAATTAGTATAGTTTACCATTTTAGTATATGATAGTTTGGTTTAAATTGAAAATAAAAAGGAAGTAAACTAGAGACTTTAACATAAACAATCCACACGCCTTGTATATATAGCATTACATGTTAGTTAGTTAACAACATTTCATCAAGGAGAAACACTAAAATTTTAAAGTCACCCTAAGATTTACATTGAGAATAATGGGAACTCTTAATTTTTACTTGCATGACATATATAACTGAGATATGATTTTTGAGCTAGAGAACACACAGCCTGTGAGTTTTGAGCTTAATTGTATGTTTACATTCAAACCATAATATTTTATTCCTGTGTGTTTTGCCCTTCTTTTTTATTCTGATGTTCTTTACTTTGTTTTAATCTATATGTCCAATTATAGAATATAGATACATACCAAGAAAGTGATTGAGGCCATTGTTTGATTCTAGCTCACTTATCCCAAATTAGCCTACCTTTTACATCACCCTTGTTAGCCCCCTTGAGCTTTTAATCCCCTTTTGTTCTATAAACCACATTACTAGCCTTAAGTAGAAAAACAAAATAAAATTCCCAAGTTGAATCCTTGGTTAGCTTAAGATAGAAATTGTGTATTGTTTAAGTGTGGAGAACCTTATGGGAACATGGATGATAAAAACAAAGGTAGAAAGTTAAAAAGAATAAAGACATTTCAAAATAAAAGTTTTGGGAAGCATGCTCATGTGAAATCAAAACAATTGAATTACCATGTGCACTAAAAAAAATATTTCTATTTAAATAAAGGGGATACAAAAATTCCCCAATTGCAAAATAAAAAAAAAGAATCAATACACATGGGACAAAAGTTAAAGTTAATATATGAGCTTGCAATACAAAGTGAAAAAAAAATTGGGTAAATAGGTAAAGAAGCTTTGCTTTATAAATATGTATGTTAGGTAAGATCTTAGACTAATCAAGGATTCACTTATTAACTCACTTAGCCTTATACATATGCCCTTACCTTTACCTTGGCCCCATTACAACCTTAAATAAAGACCTCATGATTTTTTGTATGTCTGTATGTTGATTGGTTAGATGAAGAACAAAGTTATAGAAAGTAAGGATAAAAAGAAGAATGGAGTGATTAACCTAATAAACACTGAGTGACTAGAGAGTAAACACAAAATCTAGTGAGGGTTCAATAGCTCATCAACATATATCTCTGCTTAAATTGTTAATTGTCTTGCAAGTTTATAAATTATTTTTCTTTCCCATCTAAATTGTAAAAGTGCTTTAACATTATCTAAGGTTTGGCTATGCATATATGACTCCTTGAGAATGTGAATTAGCTCAACTACATGTAAGTTTTATATACAAGTGAATGACAATTAGAATTGCATGATTCATTTAGGTAGTTGCATTTAGAATAGATTGCATTGCATTAGATTCCACCACTTTAACTTTAACCTTACTCTTTATCTTGGATTTAGCATGAGGACATGCTATTGTTTAAGTGTAGGGAGATTGATAAACCCATATTTTACGATATATTTTGTGCCTAATTTAAGTGATTTATTCAATCCTTCACTCACTTATTCATGTTAATTGCATGGTTTTACTTTCCCTTCCTTATTTTGTGAGATATGTGAAAAACATGTTTCCTATGCTTTAAGAATAATTATTTTAATTACCCTTTATTACTATTCAATGCCGGGATTTGTGTGTTGAGTAGTTTCAGATCTTCTAAGGCAGGAATGACTTAAAGTATGGAAAGGAAACATATAAAAATGGAAGAAAAGCACAAAATGGAGTTTTTGAAGAAACTAGCAGCGACGCGAACGCGTGGACGATGCGGCCGCATGCCCAGCAAGAAGAGAGCGCGACGCGAATGCGTGAATGACGCGAACGCGCACCTTGAGCAGAACGCAGATGACGCAGACGCATGACCGAAGCGAACGCGTGATAAGGAAAACTCCAGATGGCGCGACCGCGTGACCCACGCGGACGCGTGACAGAGGCCACGCACCAGAAATTACAGAAAAGGCTCCCAGCGATTTCTGAAGCCCTTTTTGGCCCAGATCCAAGTACAGAAAGCACAGATTAGAGGTTATAAAGTGGGGGAATGCATCCATTCAAAAGAGTGTCTCCAATTATTTACTTTTGATGATTTAGATGTAGTTTTTAGAGAGAGGTTCTCTCCTCTCTCTCTTAGGATTAGGATTTAGGATTTGTCTTGCTTTCTTGATTGTCCCTTTTTATCAGGTTCAACTTTCCTTTTTATTATCTTCTCAATTTAATTTATGAACTTTTCTATGTTACAGATAATTCTCTTAATTAATGTTATTTGAGGTATTTCATGTATGATTGCTTTCTTTTGTTTATGTTACCGTTAATTCCAACCTGAAGATATTTTTATTCGAGTAGATTTACTTTTCCCCTTTTGGTCTTGGTTAAGAAATCAGTAACTCAGGAGTTATCAAACTCAATGTGATCGAAAATTGTTATCTTTGTTAATTGAATTGAACTTCAATAATTCCAGTCCTTTCTCAGGAATTGACTAGAACCTGAAGATTAGACTAATTAATCCACTTGATCTTCCCTTGCTTTAGTAAAGACTAATTAAGTGGGAGTAAGACTCAATTCTCATCACCATTGATAAGGATAATTAGGATAGGACTTCCAATTTCTCATACCTTGCCAAAAGTGTATTTTACAGTTATTTATTTATTTTACTTGTCATTCAAATTACTTGTTCCTTACTTTCAAAACCCCCAATTTACAATCTTCATAACCAATAGTAAGAACATACCTCCCTGCAGTTCCTTGAGAAGATGACCCGAGGTTCAAATACTTCGGTTATCAATTTTAAATGGGTTTGTTACTTGTGACAACCAAAACATTTGTACGAAGAGATTTCTGTCGATTTAGAAACTATATCTACAACGCGACTATTTTTATAAAATTCTTTACCAGCACTCTTTTTCTTGTAGGCCGAGTTTGTCGAAGGCGGATTTAAACAAGATATCCGCCGAGCTCCCTTGGTCCACCAACGTAGGTGGAGATTAGCATTGGCCAATATGATAGTAATGACCATGGGATCATCATGTCCCGAGATGATGCCAGCCGTGTCTTCTTGGGTAAAAGTAATAGTAGGGAGGTCGGGTGATCCTTCTCCTCCCCCAACATGATATAGTTCCTTTAGGTGCCTTTTGCGAGATGATTTGGAGATTCCTCCTACTGCGAATCCTCCATCTATCATGTGAACGTGCCTCTCCGAGGTGTGAGGTAGTCGGTCAGCTCGTCCGACCTCTTCGTCCCTTCTTCTTTTTCTAGGTTCGTCTGACTTGTTGGCTAAGTATCGATCTAGTCTCCCTTCTCTTACCAATTTTTCTATGACATTCTTTAAGTCGATGCACTCATTGGTAGGGTTGCTTTTGATTGGATGAGGTGGTGGAATCTTCTCGATGTGGCATACTTCTCGGTAGACAACTACAAGAGACACCCAAAGAGGGGTGTAATTGTGGTATTTCTTAGGCTTCTCTCCGTGTTGATCTTCTTTTTTCTTGGACTCTTTATCCTTATCCCGGAGGGATAGGAGGATCCGGGTTTTGAGGTCTCTCCTAGTCGAGAATTTTCTTCCATGTTGATATACTTCTCCATCCATTCTTGTACTTTATTTAAAGATGTTGGGTGTTTCTTTTATATGGAGTGACTGAAGGGTCCTTCTC
Organism: Arachis hypogaea; assembly: GCF_003086295.3. Taxonomy (NCBI): domain Eukaryota; kingdom Viridiplantae; phylum Streptophyta; class Magnoliopsida; order Fabales; family Fabaceae; genus Arachis; species Arachis hypogaea. Next base: position 89,883,268 of record NC_092052.1, on the reverse strand, counting down.
GTAGGCCATTGATGAGACCCATGATGGCTGCTTCTGTTGGTAGGCTTTGTATGTCCAGACATGCTTTGTTGAATCTTTTCATATAGTTGCGAAGACTTTCCCGATCTCCTTGTTTGATCCCTAACAGGCTCGGGGCGTGTTTGGCTTTGTCCCTCTGGATAGAGAATCTGGCGTGGAATTTCTTGGTTAAGTCGTCGAAGCTTGTGATGGATCTAGGAGGTAAGTTGTCAAACCACTTAATTGCCATTTTTGGTAGAGTAGTCGGGAAGGCTTTGCATCGAATAGCGTCTGAGGCATTGGTGAGATATATTCTGCTTCTAAAGTTGCTGAGATGATAGCTTAGATCGGAGGTACCATCGTATGGGGTTATGTCGAGAGCTTTAAAATCCTTTGGAACCTTAGCTTTCATGATTTCTTTGGTGAAGGGATCTTGATCCTTGTGGGGGCTGTCGCTGTGACTGGACTGAACTATTTTAGCTTTGAGATTAGCCTCAAGCTTTAGGAGCTTATCTTCTAGCTCTCGACGTCGTCTAGTTTCTCTCTGGAGGTCCCTCTCAGCTTTGCGTTGGTGTTCTGCTTCCTATTCGAGCTGTTTGAGACGATCCCGCTGTTCTCGGAGAGCTTCTAGAATTTCTGTGTTTGGAGAATGCTTTTCTCCATTTTACTGAGATGTGTCTTTTGGGTGTGGTGTCTGCGTTCTTGTGCGGCGTCCTGTTTTCCAAATCAAAGTTGTAGTCATTGTCATGGTCCTCCGTCATGGTGATGGGATGACTTCCAGGTTCCCCAGTAACGGCGCCAATGTTTCGAGAGTTACCTGAAACTGAAGGTTAATCTTGGATGAGATCTGCTGAGATGGTCGGAGCTGATGTATCCGACTTGTTGGACTTGGTAGTGCTGCTGATCCTTCGTCACCGGAGGGTGGTGGTACCTGCAAGAGACTCCGATGCTTAAGTTAGCATGGGCTTTAAGCAGGTTTTTTAGTAGAATCAGAGTATGAGTTATACCTGGGTGCTGCAGTGTATTTATAGTAGTGTAGGCTGAACTTTCCAGATAAGATAAGTTAGTTATCTTATCTTATCTTCTGAGTGAAGTCATCTTATCTTTAAGGGGAACTACCCTTATCTTTCTAGGCTTTAGTTGCCTTTAGATTGGGCTATATCCCTTTATTTAGGCCTGCTTGGGCTTCCTGTAGCATTTTGGCCGAGCTCTTTGAGAAGAGGTCGGGAATTCTAGACCTGAAGAGGTCGGTCGACTTGTCTTTAATAAGCCCGGGTCGTACAACTCAACCTAGGTCATGAACACCTAACATCATATCCTAGCATTTAAACCAATTCTAACGATATATTCATTCGCCTAACATATAATGCATACTACCTACATAAAAGTTCCCTAATTATGGTAACACATATATGCTTTAACATAACCATAAAACGAAAACAACACCAACTTCAAAGTCAGCTGCTCCTCCAATGTGCACAGTTGTGTTCAGTCTATTATATCTCCGTTGTGATTATCAGCACGCACCATATTTTTTCAAGTAACTCGGAAATATGGATAGAATAGGGTAAAAATAGGAAAAAAGGCCACAAAAGAGAAGTCAAAGGGTTTGAATGAAGGCTGTGGACGAGATACATAAATATAGGCATCTACTTCTTTTATCCCATTTATAGTGTAAACGAAATAAGTTAACACGTATCTCGTTTACACTGTAAACGAGATAAGACCTTTACACAGCACGTGTATAAACATGATACGACCACATTTTCTCGTGCCTTATCTCGTTTACGGTGTAAAGGAGATACGTGTTAACTTATTTCATTTATACTATAAATGAGATAAGAGATGTCATGCTTTTCGGTAAAAACGCTCCAAAATGCATATTTTCATAATTAAAATATTTATTTTATATATTTAAAAAAATCCGAAAATACAGAAGAAAGTGAGGAACTTGCTTGTTCCCTCCCCGTGCCCTACGGCCCTTTCTTGCTATCCGAATTTCAAGCTTTAAGAACCAATTGAATTAACACTTTAATAACTTAGTCTTCAAACTTTTTCATCTCATTATAAATGCTATATTTCGTTATGACTTATGAGAAATGCTATTCATTCTTTAACAATTATTCATTAATCAGCCTTTGAATTTAATTTATTAATTATAATATTTTGTAATATATTTATATCCCAAATTTGTAGGAAAATAGAACACATTATGTAGCTTCTTTTTCTACCAATTGAAATCGTTCTATTTGTTCTCTCTTCATTCAAAAAGTAGTTACTTATTGGATTTTAAATTTTTCATTGTCACCACCACCTGTATAGTTTCAATTTTTTGGGATGGAGCTATTCTCTTTCATTGGTGGTGATCTGAGGGTTACTTGAAACGTTGATTTGGGCCTGAACGTGAGGTCCAGGTCTCTACGTATGGTGGCGTCCGACTTGTTATGCCGAGGTGCCGCCTGTCTGAGTTCCTTAAGAGGAGGTGGTGGATGATACCTGCCAGAGACTCCGATGCTTAAGATAGAAAGGACTTTGAGGAGGATTTTAGTAGATTAGAACGTGTGTTATACTTGGGGGTTGCTAGTGTACTTATAGTAGAGTTTGATGACTTACTTGGTGGCGGTAGTTTCATCTTATCTTATCTTATATCTTGGGAGTTTGTTGGAGTCTATCTTTTGGAGAAGATGGAATTGGGGTCTCTTTTTTGGAGAAGATATAATTGTCTATCTTTTGGGGAAGATAGAATTTGAGGCTTCTAGAAGTAGTAACCTGCCGTGTGGAGCTGAGCCCCTTGGACGGTGAGATTATTGGGCCTGGCTTCATGTTTGGGCCATGGTATAAACAGGTGACATTGTGGTTTGTGTAAGAACCAAAGATTATTAACCAATTAATTAATATAAAAAAATAATTTAATTATCCAGAATAGGTTCAAAAATTTAAACATTTTAATTTAAAAATTTAAAGGTGAGATTTGGATTCAGTAGATTTTTCCGAATGGAAAAATTTAATTTTTTGCGGAAAATTACGTAAAAACGTGTACCAGTAAATTAACTAGTAGTACCGGCTTAAGTTTGTTCGGTACTACTAAGAGAATGAAAACTATAGAAAAAATAGAAAAACATTTAAAAATAAAAATCAGACGTTAATTCTAAAGGTTTGGCCTAAAGTAGGGCCAAACGGACCAAAAACACTAAACGATTGGACCGGGCCTAAGCCCAACATATATAACACACAAAATGAAGGCCATTCAGCCTCATAACATCACAAACACAAAACCTAGCAACTGAAGTTAGATTGAAGAAGGAAGGAGAGTCACTATTCATTATTCTCTTTAATTGCTCATAACTTGAGCTACGGTGCTCTGATTTGTGTGCCGTTTGCGACCACACGTAGCTCTCGTCGAACCCATTACTTCTAGATAAGCATTGATGGTAATAACTCAAATTCGCATTTTTGGATATAGATGTTGAATAGATTTTAAGATTTTGGTTGTTTAGGTGCCACCTGTTCATACCCTAGTCCAACAACTAAAGTCAGGCCTAATAAAGATAAGAGGTCCAATCTATAAAGGGGGTCTCCAACCCGTACCTGATCTCTTTGAAGAGATCGGACCTCGTAAAGAAACCCAGCTCTACTTGCCCAAGCAAGTAACTGCCTCCGCAAATCTCTCCCACTATCTCTATCTTCCCTAAAAGATAGATCTTAACAACTCCCAAGAGAAAGGGAACGGTCATCTACTAATAAAGGTGGAAATATTTTAACAAAGATGGTTAACACTCTACTATAAATACATTAACACTTCTCAGGTATAATTTACGTTCTAATATACTAAAAACCTACCTAAAGCCCTTGCTGAAATAAGCATCGGAGTCTCTTGCAGGTACTACCCCCCACCTCCTTACGAGAAACTCAGACGGTGGCACCTTGGCATTAAACAAGTCGGAGGCTGCCTCACAGAGAGTCTGGACCCCATGTCCAGGCCTAAATCAACATTTTAGGTAACCCTTGGAACATTGGCACTATTGTCGGGAACCTAGGATTTAACCTCTGATAATGACGGACCACTAGTATGAAGACGGGTACACAGCGTCCGAATCTGAACCTGAACCTTAACAGGAGGACCATGCCCTCGTCATACTTCCACCGCAGCAAACATATGTCCCCTATGGAGAGGGAACATCGGGAATCCCCCACCAAGATAGATTCACTCAGATATCCACCACCCTGAAAATGAGGAACCTCCACAAAAAACAAAGATACTGGGTCTATTCTCTGGTCAACGAAAACAACTAGATGGTGTGCGAAATTTAGAACTCCGCACAACTGAACCGGTAAGTGAACCGAGTCATCCAAGTAATACCTCAGGTGAGTGAGAGTCGAATCCCACGAGGATTGCTGGATTGAGCAATCTGTGGTTATCCTATAGATCTTAGTCAGGCGAATAGAAGGATAGTAGTTGGTTGTTATAGGCACATAAACCATCAATAACAATCGAACACAGAGATAGTAATTAGTAGTAGTCAAGGCTTCGGAGATGCTTCTTCTTCTGAATTAACACGTCATACTCTCTATTTCAACAATGAATGATTCATTCAACGGCAAGGCTGTAAGTGATTAAGCCATGGGTCATGGTCATTAATCTCTTCAGGTCCAAACAAAACATCCGAACAGACTAGATTAATCTGGGAGAGGGTAAAGTGCGTGCAAGTCAATTCCTTTGGTGATCCTACTCAAAACGCCACAGACAAGGTCGAATCTTCCGGATCAGAGACTGCTGCTCTTATGGTTCTAGCTCTTAGAGCCATAGGAACCTCAATTGCCCTTGACTAACGGGGTTATATGTCACATAACCAATTAATCCAGATAATTCTGTTGGAACCCGTGACACTTCCGCAAGTTGTAGCTCAATACTATCTAGGTTAGGACTCGTAAGAACCCATGTAGAATTGAGATTCATAAGGATGAAGAATGAAAACGCATCATAGAATAGAGTTATATATCTAGTGAAATAGAAAAGTACCGGTATTAATTCATAGGAATCAGCAGAGCTCCTAACCTTAACTTCGGAGGTTTAGTTGCTCGCACTGTAGAGAAAAATATTCAAAAGTTAATGGTAAAGATAAAAACCTGAAGAAGATCTAAGCACGGGTGATCTTTCTTCTACATATACTAAACTAATAATTAAGAATTACCAAAATGAAGCAAACTAAGTAAAATTATGCAAAAATCCACTTCTGGGCCTACTTGGTAAATGCTTGGGCTGAACTTGGCTTCTAACTTGAGGGAGTGGGCGTCCAACGCCCAATAGGGGGGTAGACATGCAGCTTCCTTGCTCCCTTTGTGGCGTTGAATGCCAGTCTTGGGTGTTCAACGCTTGCTTCTGTCCCCTTGGGGCGTAGAACGCTAGAAAGTGGGTAGTTTGGGCGTTCAACGCCCATTTTGGGCCTTCATTTCCGAAAAAAGGCATAAACCATTATATATTGCTGGAAAGCTCTGAACGTTAGCTTTCCGTAGCCATTGAGAACACTCCATATGGATATCTGTAGCTCCATAAATGCTTGCTTCAATTCACGGAGGTCAGATCCTGATAGCATGTGCTAAAAGTAGTATCCAAAAAGTGAATTTTGCATTAAAACCTACTAAAACTCAACAAAACATACTAAAAACACTAAAAAAATGATGCCAAAAAATGTATAAAATATCCACTCATCAGAACACCAAACTTAAAACTATTGCTTATTCTCAAGCAACCATAAACAAATAGGACTAAAAAAAGAGAGAGATGCAATAAGTTTTCAAGTTTTTCAACGAAGCTCAGTTCCAAATGATGAGTAGGGCTAACAGCTTTTTACTTCTGAACAGTTTTGGCATCTCACTTTCCTTTGAAACTCAGAAATATTGGCTTCTCTTGGAACTAGAATTCGGATAATATTATTTATTCTCTTAGTTTAGCTTTACTTGATTCTTGAACATAGCTTCTTTTGGTGTTTTTCACCTTTGAGCCTCGCCGTGACTCTAAGCATTTTGTTTTCCCGTATTACCACTGGATACATAAATGCCACAAACACTTAACTGGGGAAACCATTTGGATTCGACTTTAGCTTTGCTTAAAGTCCTAGACAGTGGTTTCCAAAGTTCTTAAGCGTACTCTTTTTGCTTTGGATCATGACTTTAACTGCTCAGTCTCAAGCTTTTCACTTGACACCTTTGCACCACAAGCATTTAGTTAGGGATAGTAACTCATTTGAGCTTTTTAGGCTGATTTTTGGCCCTCCTAAATCCTAACCATTGATGCTCAAAGCCTTGGATCCTTCCTCATTTGATTTTTCTTTTATGAGTATTCTTTTTTTTTCTTTTTCTTTTTATTTTTCTTTTCCTTTTATTTTTCTTTCTCTTTTTTTTCTGCTGCTTTTTCTTGCTTCAAGAATTAATATTTTTTATTTTTCAAAGAGTCGATAATATTTCTCTAAATTCTTTATTCTTTCAAGAGCCAACATTCTCAATTTCAATATCAATCATGCACTATTTATTCATACATTCAGAAAGAAAATGCAAGGCCACCACATCAATTCAATTGGAATAACTCAAGATGTACTTACAACTTATGCATCTCACTGTTTTCTTTTTCAAATAATTTTTCTTTTAAGCATGGTGAGGATACAGAGGATATCTTATAACCAAAATAAAACAGAAATTAAGACTAAAAGAAAGGCAAATAACTACATGTGATCATGAACTTAGAAAAGAAAATAGTCACTAAATAAAAGTGCAGTGAAAACATAAATAAAACAGAGAGGTATGATGGGACTCAACAACTTTAGTAGCGGCGGCTCCTTCTTCCCCTGGAGAATCCAACAGAGCATTTGAGCTCCTCTATCTCACGCCCTTGCCTCAGTTGCTCCTTGATAAACCCCCAATTTTTTGGTTTATCTTATGTCGAATTTAGGGGATTTTATCAACTTATCTCCCATTTATTCAATGAAATAGCATGGATTTTGTAATTCTTCCTAATTTGTGTGTAAGAGTGAAAACATGCATTTTAGCTCCTAAAATAGCTAAATTTAAGTCACTTTAATTCCATTCGATACCTTGATATGTTTGTTGAGTGATTTGATGTTCATAAGGAAAGTATTGGATGAAAGAAGTGAAGAGAAAAGCATGCAAAGTGGAGAATTCATGAAGAAATGAGGATTTGCTAAATTGAAGGTCACACGAAAGCATCATCCATGCGTATGCATCAGAAGGAAATTCATGGCCACGCACACGTGTCACCCACGCGTACGCTTGAGGAGGAAATTCGCAAGCTACATGCACGCGTGACGTTGGTCACGTGACCTCCTTAAGTGAATACGCTAGGGGGCAATTTCTGAGCTTCCCAGGCCCAAATCCAACTTATTTCTGAGGCAATTTCATGCAGAATTGAAGATTGGACAAAGGGGGAACAATTAGTTAGTGTAGGAAACATGCCTTAGGTTAGTTCTATAGAGAGAAGCTCCCTCTTCTCTCTAGAAATTAGGGTTCTTTTTTTAATTTTCTCTTAGATTTAGGTTTTAATTCTTGTTTTCTTCTAGTTTTCTTTATAATTTCTTGTTCTTACATCTTTGTTCTTCTTAGTTCTCTTGTCAATTTTCCTTTTATATTATTTTTATGTTCATGCACTATTGTTGGATTAGGATTTTCATTTAATGCAATTTGTGTTTGATGTTCCTTTATTGTTTAATTGAGTTGTTGTTATTGTTTCCTTGCAATTGGTAGTGGTAGATTTTATTATTCTTGCAATATATGATGCTTTCCTTTTATGCTTTCCAAGTGTTTGACAAAATGCTTGGTTGGATGTTAGAGTAACTTTGTTAGCTTTCTTGGCTTGGAAAGAGAAATTAGGCAATCTTGAGTCATTAATACTCAACTCATGTTGGTGATCTAGAGTTGTTAGTTAATATTGTTTCCATTGACTCTATTCTCTTGCTAATTCAATTAGTAAGTTGATTAGGACTTATGGATTGAGATTAACTAGTATTATTTGACTTACTCTCAATGTAAAGATAACATTATACCATCTTCCTATGTTGGAGATGACTTAATAGAATTAGCTCTTGTTAAGTATTGTATTATGATTAATGACAAGGATAGAAAGCCTATACTCTCAATCATTGCCATAAATGTCTCTCTTTGATAATTGCTTTCTTTAGTTGTTTGAATTTATTTTTTTTCCTTTTTAATTTCTTGTCCCTTATATGCAAACCACCCCTTGGATACCATAACCAATAATATGCATACCTCACTGCAATTCCAATGAGAGATAACCCGAGATCTAATACTCTCGGTATTTTTATTGGTTTTCACTCGTGACAAACAAACTAAACTTTGATCGAGTGTTACTTGTTGGTTTGAAACTATACTTGCAACGAGGTTATTTCTCTTTTACTGAGAATAAATTCTTTGCCAACGGTAATACTCTTTCACTCCTTCATCATCCTTCTCTGATCTTCACTCATTTCATGGAGGGTAGTGGCGTGGTTAGTGTGGTCCATCCTCAACTGCTCTACATTTGAGCTCAACTCCCCTATTGAGGTATTCAATTGATCCCAATAGTCACGGGAAGGAAAATACATCCCTTGAGGAATCTCAGGGATCTCTGGTTGAGGCGGTTACACAGGCTCTTACTGTGGTCCTTGTGCTAGCTCTCTTATATGCCCCTTCCTTCTTTTTGTGATGGGCTTGTCCTCCTCAATGGGGATGTCTTCTTCTATGAGAATTCCAGCTGAGTTGCATAGGTGACAGATGAGATGTGGGAATGCCAGCCTCACTTGGGTGGAGGGCTTTTCTGCCACCTTGTACATCTCTTGAGCTATCACCTCATGTACCTCCACCTCATTGCCAAGCACAATGCAGAGAATCATTATTGCTCGATGATAAACCCCAATTGTAGAGTTTATCTTGTGCTTAATTTAGGGGATTTTATGACCTTTTACCCACATTTATTCAATGATATAGCATGATTTTATGATTGTCTCCTAATTTGTGCTTAAGTGTGAAAACGTGCTTTTTAGGCCCTTAATTGTTTAATATTGATTCACCTTTGATTCCACTAGATGCCTTGATTTGTTTGTTGAGTGATTTCAGGTTGAAAAGGCTAGGAATGAATCAAAGGAGTAAAGAGGAAAGCTTGCAAAGTGGAGAACACATGAAAAAGCCAAAGATCTAGATATCTTCATCCATGCGCACACGCACTGTACGCGCACTCGTGGATCGCGAAAATGCAAGGGACGCGCACACACACTGTACACATACATGTCGGTGGCCGTATGTGATTTTTAAATGGAAAACGTGCCCAGCGATTTCTGAGGGTTGTGGGGCCCAGTTTGCAACCAACTTTGCCGCCAAAATGCATATATGGACCAAGGATTGAAGGGAATTCACATACTTAGCATCATTTACACACATTAGGATTAGTTTTAGTTAGTTTTAGAGAGAGAAGCTCTCACTTCTCTCTAGAATTAGGATTAGGATTAGGTTTAGTTCTTAGATCTAGGTTTTGATTCATGCTTTCTTCTACTTCTTCTTTTCAATTCTTGTTGTTGCAATCATCATTCCTCTATTCTTTTGTTGTAATTTCCTTTATGTTGTTCCTATACTTTGTTGTAGATCTACTCTTGTTTCTTCTATTCTCTTTCAATTCAATTGGAGGTAATTCATAATAATTGTGTTCCTTTTGATTGTTGTTGTTGATTTCATACATTCAATTGTTGTTAGATTCTATTCTTGTTATCAATTTACCATGCTTTTCTTTTGTTCCTTCCAAGTGTTTGATGAAATGCTTGGTTGGATTTTAGTATAGAATTTTATTCCTCTTAGCCTAGGTAGAGTAATTAGTGATGCTTGAGTTATCTAATTCCTTTGTTGATTGATAATTAGAAGTTGCTAATTGATTTGGATACCACTAAAGCTAGTCTTTCCCTTGGAAATTGGCTAGGACTTGTGGAATCAAGTTAATTCATCCACTTGACTTTCCTCCATGGTTAGAGGTTAACTAAGTGGTAGCAATGGACAATTGTGGCCACGATTGAGGAGGATGACTAGGATAGGACTTCCAGTTCTCATACCTTGTCAAGAGCTTTGTTAGTTGTTAGTTTATTTTCATTGCCATTTATATTTCTTGTTCCTTATTCCCAAAACCCCAAAACATACCTCAACTAAAAACAAGAACACTTTATTGTAATTCCTAGGGAGAACGACCCGAGGTTTAAATACTTCAGTTTATAAATTTAGGGGTTTGTACTTGTGACAAACAAAATTTTTGTATGAAAAGATTGTTGATTGGTTTAGAAATTATACTTCGACGAGATTTCAATTGTGAAATTCTAAACCGTCAATTTTCCCGTTCATCAAAATGGCGCCGTTGCCAGGGAGTTCCAATGGTGTTATGTTATTGGTTATTGTATATATGTGAATAGTGTGAATAGCTTGTCTTTTGCTTGTTTACTAGTTTTTGTTAGTTTTATTTTGTTTTTCCACTATGAATTCTCACTTTGGCTATGAGTTTGGTCCCAATTGTGTTGTAGGAAATGTGAACTTCAATAATGACACTCATTATGGATGAAACCAACAAAGATGGGAGGAGCCTCAAGGAATTGATCATTCCTATTGGCAACAACCTCCGGATACGTATAGGTATAATTTTCATCCTAATGCATGTCAATTCAATGGCTATGGTGAATCCTTTTATGAAAATCAATCACCACCATCATACACCTATGACTCGTATCCTCAACATGAACCTCAACCATACTCATAATCCTTTCCATACCAAGCACCCTCTTGTGACCCATATCCATCATATGACCAATCACCCATACCATATTCTCATGACCATTATGAGCAAGAACCTTTAGAACCACCACAACCTTATCAAGATTACTACCATGAACCACCTCAATACTCACCATCTCCATACTCTTACCAAGAAGAACCACCTTCCTACTATGAATTCTCTCTCCAAAATGATGAACCCTCTTATCCACCCCAAGCCCCAATAGATGATTCTCTCACCTTGCTACTTCAAAGACAAGCGGATATGCAAGGGAACACCCTAGAGTTTGTGACTAAATTGACCAAGGCAGTGCATACTTTAGCCTACCAATGCTTGAACACTCAAGGTGCTTCCATAGCCACACGTGAAGAATCCATTGAAGATCATAGCATGAAGGAGATATTGGAAACTCCGGTGGGGAATGAGGGATGTTATTTTGTATTGGAGCAACTAGAGGAAGCCATGATTGTTGAAGAAAAGAAAGAAGTTGTTGAAGATTTAGGAGATGTTGAAAGTCCATGGGAATGTAGCATTATGGAGCACTCTTCCAAGAAGCTTGATATTGATGTTGAGGAGGGTGCGCAACCTCCAAGGCATATCATAGTTGGAGACTTGGAAGAGGTTTATCAAGAGATGGATTCAATCATGGATGAGTTTCTATCTACAATGGAATCCTCTCCCATTGGACATGAAGTTAAAATTATAGAAGAATGTGCACAATCCCCTTTACCCTTAGTCAGCAATGAAGAAGAGAGTGAATCGAAAGAGAGCTACCAAAGGGAAAAAGTTGTCATGGTGTATATCACAACTGAAGAATATGAAGAGGTTGATCAAGAGATGGATTCATTCATCGATGAATTCCTATCCAAATTGGAATCACCTCCCATTGGGAAAGAAATCGAATTTCTTGAAGACAACACCAAGCCAAGTGATAAAAGGGAAAAGGTTGAAATTGAAGAAGCTCGTGAAGAGGTGGAGATAGTCAAGGAAGAGCACAAAGGAGTGGAGCTTGCAAGATCATTGGGACCATCCCTTCCTAAGACACCATCTTACACAACATTCAAGTGGGTAAAATTCTTATCCCTAAGCTTTACTTTCTCACTTGAATATGGTTTGATTAAAAACGATGGTCAACTTAGAGCTCTTTGTGGAGTTAAAAGTAGAAGAGAGTTGTGTAGTGGTTGGAAACATCACTTTAAGTTCATGATGGTTGCAAGCTCAAACTTCAAGAATAATGGTTGGTGTAGAACCAAGTTGCCTAGATCTAGGAAGTTGTTTGGAAGCTTCTTTGAGAATTCTGAGGTCATGCCACCCGGATAGAATAATGATGACCAATTTGAGGACGGGTGTTAAAACAGAGTGTCGGATCCCGGATCGCGCAAGGAAAATCAAATTTGGGAGCTCATGGTTTTTGAAGAACTCTATCAAAGCTTGAAGATATCATCATTGAAGAATGGAGCTTATTGGAGATTCAAGCATTGGTGGATGTTCAAGGATAGCTTCAAGCACAAGCCACCTTGAGAGGAGCTCCCCATAAGTCCAACTTAAGGACAATAAACAAAAGTGCTAGGTGGGAGACTGACGATCAGGATTTTTGCCAGTAAAGAATGTCATAAAAACAGTCGCGTTGTAGATATAGTTTCTAAACCAACAAAAATCCCTTTCGTGCAAACGTTTTGGTTGTCACAAGTAACAAACCCCTTAAAAAATTTATAACCGAAGTGTTCAAACCTCGGGTCGTCTTCTCAAGGAACTGCAAGGAAGTATGTTCTTATTATTGGCTATGGAGATTGCAAATTGGGATTTCAAGAATGGGGAATAAGTAATTTAATGGAGAGTAAATTAAATGGCAATTGAAATAAATAAATGACTGTAAAGCAAACTTTTTGCAAGGTATGAGAAATTGGAAGTCCAGACTTAGTTATCCTTATCAATAACAATGAAAGTTGAATCTTAATTCCACTTTGTTAACCTTTACTAAAGTAAAGGAAAGTCAAGGGACTAATTAGTTTGATCTTCGAATCCTATTTATTTCCTAAGAAAAGATTAGGATTATTGAAGTTCAATTCAATTGGCAAGATAACAGTTATCAATTATGCTGTTGAATTGGATAACTCCTGAGTTACTGATTTCTTAACCAAAACCAAAAGGGGAAAAGTAAATCTACTGGAATAAAAATGTCTTCAGAGTAAAAGCAATAATAGCATAAATGAGAGAAAGCAATATTAAACTGGAATACCTCAAATAACATTAATTCAAATAATCTAGAACATAGAAGAATTCATAAATCAAATTGCAAAAGTAAATAATCAACTAAAGTAAAGGAACATTAAACCTGGGATTTAGAGTCACTCCTAAAACTAAGAGAAGTCCTAAATCCTAAGAGAGAGAGAGGGGAGAACCTCTCTCAAAACTAAATCTAAATCATGGAAAGTAAAAATTGGCGAGCTCTCCTAGAATGGATGCATTCCCTCACTGCATAACCTCTGGTCTATGCCTTCTGGACTTGGATTTGGGCCAAAAAGGGCTTCAGAAATTGCTGGGAGCGTTTTCTGCAATTTCTGGTGCGTGGCCTCTGTCACGCGTCGGCGTGGGTCACGCGGTCGCGTCATTCGGAGCTTTTCCTTGCCACGCGGTCGCGTCAGTCACGCGGCCGCGTTATATGCGTTCTGCTTAAGGCGCGCGGTCGCGTCAGTCATGCGGCCGTGTCGCTGCTGATTCGTGCTTGGCACGCGATCGCGTCGTCCATGCGATCGCGTGGATGCCAGTTTCTTCAGAACTCCGTTTTGTGCTTTCCTTCCATTTTTGTATGTTTCCTTTCCATCCTTTGAGTCATTCCTGCCTTAGAAGATCTGAAACTACTAAACACACTAATCACGGCATCGAATGGAAATAAAGGTAATTAAAATAATTAATTTTAAAGCATAGGAAACATGTTTTTCACATACATCACACAATAAGGAAGGGTAAGTAAAACCATGCAATTAACATGAATAAGTGGGTGAAGGATTGAATAAATCACTCAAACTAAGCACAAAATATATCATAAAATATGGGTTTATCAACCTCCCCACACTTAAACAATAGCATGTCCTCATGCTAAATCCAAGGTGATAAGTAAGGTTAAAGTGATGGAATGTCATGTAATGCAATCTAATCTAAATGCAACTACCTAAATGCAACATGCAATTCTAATTTATTCACTCATATATAAAGCTTACAGGTAGTTAAATTAATTCACATTCTCAAGGAGTCATATATGTATATATATAGCCAAGCCTTAGATAATCAATAAGCACTTTTACAATTGAGATGGGAGAAAAAGAATTTTGTGAACTTGCAAGACGATTAGATAATTCAAACAGAGATAAATGTTAATGAGCTATTAAACCCTCACTGGATTTGTGTTTACTCTCTAGTCACTCAGTGTTTATTGGGTTAATCACTCTATTCCTCTTTTTATTCTTCCTTTCTATAACTTTGTTCTTCATCTAACCAATCAACAATTATAGAATACAGTCATACCAAAAATCATGAGGTCTTTAATTAAGGTTGTAATGGGGCCAAGGTAAAGGTAAGGATATATGTATAAGGCTAAGTGAGCTAATAAGTGAATCCTTAATTAGACTAAGATCTCACATAACATACATACTTAGTAAAACAAAACTTCTTTACCTATTTTCCCATATTTTCCCACTTGATGTTACATGCTCATGTTTCAATTTTTATTTTTATCCCATGTGCATTGCTTTTATTTTGCATTTGGGGAATTCTTTTGTATCCCCTTTATTAAATACTGAAAAATAACTTTTTTTAATGCACATAGTAATTTAATCACTTTGATTTCTTATGAGCATGCTTCCCAAAATTTCTTATTTTGAGTTATTTTTATTCTTTTCAACTCTTCTACCTTTTGTTTTTATCATCGATGTTCCCAATAGGTTTCCCACATTTTAAACTATTCATAATTTTCTATCTTAAGCTAACCAAGGATTCAACTTGGGATTTTATTTTGTTTTTCTGCTTAAGGCTAGTAGTGTGGCTAATAGAATAAAAAGGGATTTAAAGGCTCAAGGGGGCTAACAAGGGTGATGTGAAAGGTAGGTTATTTTTGGGATAAGTGAGCTAAAATCAAATAATGGCCTCAATCACTCTTTTGGTATGTATCTATATTCTATATTCTATATTCTATAATTGGACATATAGATTAAAGCAAAGTAAAGAACATCAGAATATAAAAGAAGGGTGAAACACACAGGAATAAAAATCATGGTTTAAATGTAACCATACAATTAAGCTCAAAACTCACAGGCTATGTGTTCTCTAGCTCAAAAATCATTTATCAATTATGTATGTCATGCAGGTTTAGTTAAAAATTCTCATTATTCTCAATGTAAAACTTATATTGAATGGCTTTAAAGTTCTAGTATTTCTCCTTGATGAAGTGTTGTTAACTAACATGTAATGCTATATATACAAGGTGTGGGTTGTTTTGATTCTGTTAAAGTCTCTAGTTTACTTCCTTTTCCTTTTAAATTTTAACTAAGCTATCTTATGCTAAAAAGGGTAAACTATACTAATCAATCCACAATTTCTATAACTAACAAGTTAGAATTGCAACTAAGTGGCTAAAATATGAACTAAAAATGCAAAGTGCAGGAAAAGAGTAAAAATACATAAACAGTAGCAATGTATAAATACTTAGAAAATAAAAATAAAAATAAAAATAAAAATAAAAATAAAGAGAAAAATACAGAAAAATAGCCAAAATAAAAGAAAAAAAGAGTCTGTAGTGGTTCACCAAAGTAATACGCCAGAGATGGCGACCTCCCCACATTTAAAATGAAGCATCGTCCCTGATGCTCACTCAAGCAGGGTGTGAAGGGGTGTCATCACTGGAGGGGATAGTAGCTGGTGTCTCTGTGGAGGCTGGCTGGGGGTCTGGCTACTGTAGAGGAGGTGCTGACTGGATAGGAATCTCAGGATCTGCAGCCTCAATCTGATGTGGAACCTCTGCCTGTGGGGCAGCCTGCGCTGTGTCTGCCTGCTCTGCCTCTCCCTGGGGATGGGTCTCTGCCTCGGGCGCATCCACCTCCTCCTCATATGCCTCGGATGGTGTGTCAGGCTCGGAGGGGATGTCGCCGGATCGTATCATCAGCTTCAGGTGCTCATAGCGTCGCTTGTTGCGATGCTCCATCTGGTCAAGTCATTGAAACAAGCGGTGCACCAGATGATAGACAGGCTCTATGGCAGGTGGAGATGCAGTGGTGGTGGCAGGGGTGGATGGTGCAGTAGTGGAGGAAGAGGGACCGGCAGATGGTGTAGCTGTATCATCAGCAGTGGCAGTCAGGAATGGAGGTCTGTAGCCCAAGGCAAGGAAGTTCCTGCTGTGCGAGATAAGCTTCTTGCACTCTGCAGCAGGTGGCCTCTCATCGGCATCCTCCCATGGCACGTCAGCTCGACGGCCCAGCTGTGTAACCAGATAGGGAAAGGGAAGAGTGCCACGGACGTGGACCCTGGCTAGTGAGAGTGTTCATTATTTGATTTCGGGAGAGTTGGGAACATTGGTTAGAGATAAAAGTGTGCTTGTATTTTTGTTGAAAAATTTTGGGAATTGGGTACATACTCATGTATTAATCAAATGTAAAACCATATGCATTGGTACTTGTATAAATACTTTATGAAAAAAAAATGAATGAGAACAACAAAAAGAAAAAAATATATATATAGAAAAAGAAAGAAAAAGAATTGCAATAAAAAGGGGACAAAATGCCCCAAAGTTCAAGGTTCAATAAAAATCAATGCATATGTGTGGTGATAAAAAAAAAAAAAGAGAATATATGTGTGTGTGAAAAGTGAAGAATGGGTAGTTAGGTTTGTTTAGAATTGTATAGGTTGTCATAGGTTAGGTGGGAAGTTTAAGTTAATCAAAGATTCAAATCTCAAGCGCACTTGACCATATGCATCTTACCTTGACCCTAACCCCATTACAACCTATGGGAAGCCCTCATGATATTTGTATGCATGCATAAAGTAATTGTTGATTGTTAGATGAAAAATAAATCTTGGAAAGCATGATTAGGGGAGAATTGAGTGAATCAACCCCATACACTTGAGTGACTAGAGCGGATACACATCCGGTGAGGGTTCGATTGCTCAATTACATGTTTCCACCCATGATCATTTCTTTTCTTGCAAGTTTGTAAAATCTTTTTAATAATTCAATTCAATTGTGGGTTGAGTGATTGCTATTGCCTTAGCCCTTGTGTTTGTATATGTATTCTTGGAAATTGATTTATTTTGACCAAGTGGATGCATTCATGTAGATAGATTCCATATTGATAGATTGCATGTAGTTAGTTTGCGTTGAATAAATGTTGATGTCCCTTTGCTTCTTTCTTGATTTTAGCATGAGGACATGCTTAGTTTAAGTGTGGGAAGATTTGATAAACGCCGATTTTGTGGTTTATCTTGTGCTTATTTTGGGGGATTTTATCACCTTTTCTCACATTTATTCAATAAAATAGCATGGTTTTGTAATTCTCCCTTGAATTGTGCTTAAATGTGAAAACATGCTTTTTAGGCCCTAAAATTGGTAATTTTAATTCACTTTAATTCCATTCGATGCCTTGATGTATTTTTTAAGTGATTTCAGGTTCATAGGGCAAGTATTGGATGGAAGAAGTGAGGAGAAAAGCATGCAAGCGGGAGAACAAATGAAGAAATGAAGGAACCGGAAAGCTGTCAAGCCCGACCTCTTCGCACTCAATTGACCATAACTTGAGCTACAGAGGTCCAAATGAGGCGGTTCCAGTTGCGTTGGAAATCTAACATCCGGGGCTTCGAAATGATATAAAATTTGCCATATGTTGCTTCGCGTTAAGGGGCGCGCACGCGCCATGTACGCGTGCGCGCCGATTCTACCGTGGCCCACTAAGGTGAAATCGCCCCCTGCGATTTCTGAAGCACTTTGGGCCCAACCCAACTCATTTCTAATGCTATTTCATGCAGAATTCAAGCTTGGGCAAGGGGGGAGCAATTAGTTTAGCCAATATGAGCCTTTAGTTAGATTTCTAGAGAGAGAAGCTCCCTCTTCCCTCTAGAATTAGGTTAGGTTAATCTCTTCTAGATCTAAGTCCAATTACATGTTTTCATCTTGTTTCTTTTATGATTTCTTGTTCTTACTACTTGATTCTCTTAGTTTTCATGTTAATTTCTCTTTTATGTTCATGGATTCTATTGTTGGATTTGATTTACTTTTAATGCAATTTAATGTTTAATGTTCTTTTAATTGTTGATTTGAGTAGTGATTTACTTTCCTTGCAATTGATAGTTGGTAGATTTTACTATTTCTTGCTCATTTATTATGCTTTCTTTTTATGTCTTCCAAGTGTTTGACAAAATGCTTGGTTGGATGTTAGAGTGGATTTTGAGCATTCTTGGCTTGGAAAGAGTAATTAGGCAATCTTGAGTCATGAAAACCCAACTCATGTTGGTGATCTAGAGTTGTTAGCTAATATTGTTTCCATTGACGCTAATATTTTGCTAATTCAATTAGTGAGTTGATTAGGACTTTTGGAATATTGTTTCCATTGACGCTAATCTTTTACTAATTAAATTAGTGAGTTGATTATGACTTTTGGATTGAGATTAGCTAGTCTTGTTAGACTTTCTCTCATGGAAGATAACCTATATCTTCTTCCAATGTTGGAGATGACATAATGAGATAAATTCTTGTTTACATTTGTGACATGATTAATTAGTCTTGTTTGACTTTCTCCCTATTTGTTGGAGTTGACTAAATAAGATGAATTAATCATTGCATGACTTGGATAGAAAGCCTATGATCTCAATTCATTGCCATGAATGTCTCCCTTTGTTACTTGCTTTCCTTAATTTCTTGTTTGATTTACTTTTCTTGCCATTTAAATTCTTTCCCATTTAATTTCTTGCCCTCATATCAATCAAAACCCCCTATACCCCTTCATAGCCAATAAATATACACTTCATTGCAATTCCTTGTGAGACGACCCGGAGTCTAAATACTCCGGTTAATTCTTATTGGGGTTTGTTAATTGTGACAACCAATATTTTTTATTGGGAGGATTGTTTGTTGGTGTAGAACTATACTTGCAACGAAAATTCATTCATTTGAGGAAATTCTATACCGACACGACAATTTTCTTAAATCAAAATGGTGCCGTTGCTGGGGAGTTGTAATGGTGTTATGTTATTGGTTATTGTATATTTGTGAATATTGTGAATAGTTTGATTTTTGGATTGCTTGTTAGTTTTTGTTAGTTTTAGCACTTTGTTTCATTATTCCTTGTTAGCTTTTTGTTTCTTATTTTCACTTTTCACTATGAATTCTCACTTTGGCTATGAGTGTGATTACAACTATGTTGTAGGAAATGGGAACTTCAATGAAGATGTGCATCAAGGATGGGATAACCAAAGGTGGGAGGAGCCATATGCATTTGATCAATCCTCTTGGCAACAACCTCCACCAATGCACTATGAAGAAGAGCCATTCTATGATGCATACCAATCCAATGGTTATGGTGAATTCCCTTGTGACTTCCAAGAACCACCACCATACACCTATGAGCCATATCCTCAACATAGCCATCAACCATACTCATAAGCCAGCTTTCACCAACCTTCTTCATATGACCCTAATCCATATCCACCATACCAACCTTCTTTTGAACCATATGAGCCACATATAGAGCCATCACCATTCCAACATCAACATTTTCAAGAGCCACCCCCTCCATATTATTACCAAGATGAACCACCTCCAATGTATGAAAATTTCCAACCACAAGATGAATACCACTTTCTACCACAACCTCCTATGGAAGAATACTCATATCCTTCAATCCAAGAGCCATATGATCCTACTCGTGATACCCAAGAAGAGCAAGAGTCAAGGGATCATTTCAAGGAGACATTGGATCAATTTCGAGCAACCATGGAGTGTGTTGTGCAACAAATGGAAAGAATGGGAAATATTGAACCACCACAACCCTACCAAGAAGAACCACCTTCCAACTATAATACCTTTCCCTCAAACAATGAACCCTCTCTTCCACCATCACCCCCCGATGAAGCCTTTATGCTAGAATTAAGGGATCTTGAATCTCACATCTTAAGGCAACACGAGGAGGATGAAAAGAAATTTGAGGAGTTAAGAGCAAAAATGGCTATCATGGTAGAAGCCATTAGCAATATAGTCTCATCCCGCCTAAGCCTATGCGATCAAGGCACTTCCATTGTGGAATGTGGAGAAGCAACCAAGGAGCTTAGCGAGGGAGTAAACTTGAAGCTCCAAGGTGAAGAAGAGGATTTAAAGCAAGAAATGCAAAAAGAGGAGGAGGTAGGGCTTATTGAACAAGGGGAAGAAGTAGTTGAAGACTTAGGAGATGCGAAACCTCCTTGGGAACATAGAGTTGAAGAAGACCCCTCCAAGATGATTGAAATTGATGCTAGGGAGGAATGTGCACAACCTCCAAGGCATATCTCTTGTGAAGAATTGGATGGGATAGAGCAAGAATTGAGTTCCCTTGGTGAGGAAGATCAAGCACCAAGTCTTAGTGGTGAAGAATCCTTTGAAAATGAAGAACCTTCCCCCATTGGATTTGATAGCAATGTGGAGGTAAATTTCTCTCGTCCTCCCATTTATGATTTGAGTAAGGGAAAAGGTTTAGATAAAATTGTTGAACAAAGGATTGAAATTAAGAGATCTTGTGGAGAGGTGGAAGTCCTTAGAAAAAGGAGGATGGGAATTGAATACGCCTTGTCAAGACCCTTGGAATCACCTTTTCCTAGGTTGCCATCTACACCTTCATTTGAGTGGGTGAAACTCATTTCTATTAGCTTTATTATCCCACTTGAATATGGTTTGCTTGAAACAGATGCCCAACTTAGGATGCTTTGTGGGATGAAGCGTAAAAGAAAGATGTTTCGTGGTTGGCGTTGCAAATCAAGGCTCATTATGGTTGATGCATCAAACATGAGATATAAAGGTTGGAGTAGTGCTCACCTAGATGGGTCTAGGAGGATTGTTGGTCACTTTATAGAGAATTTACCTTACTCACCACCCGGATGGGCTAATAATGAGAGTCAACTTCAAGACGGGTGTGAAAACAAAGTGTGGGATCCCGGATCGCACAAGGAAGATCAACTTTGGGAGCTTATAGTTTGTGAAGAACTCCATCAAAGATTGGAGTTATTAACTTTGAATGATGAAGCACAATGGAAGTCCAAGCATTGGTGGATGTTCAAGGATGGATTCAAGCACAAGCCACCTTGATGTGGAGCTCCCCATAAGTCCAACTTAAGGACAATAAACAAAAGTGCTAGGTGGGAGACACCCCACCATGGTAACATCTTTTCATTTTTTCCTTTTGTACATATTGGTAAAATAAGTTTAACTTCATGTTTTGTTTGATTAGTTGAGTTTAATTGGGAGTCTAGTAGGTTAAATAAGGTTTTATGATGTTTTGGTAGTTGTTTGGAGGTTTGGAATGCTTGGTTTGGTGCAAAGACATAAAAAAAAAAATTTTGAAAAATAGAGCACCAACCCACGCGCACGCGCACTCCACGCGTACGCGTGCATCAAGCATTTTTGACCATCCACGCGGACGCGCCATACACGCGTATGCGTGGATTGAATTTTTCCACCCCTCCATACATTCACCCGAGAGTTGTGACTGAAGTGTGCCAACTTTGTGCCCAAAGGTGCGCGTCCGCGTCGACTCTCTGCTTTGCCATGCACGCGTCCACGCACTGTACGCGTACGCGTCGCTTCCATTTCATCAATCCACGCTTACGCGCACATGACGCACATGCGTGGATTGCCCTGTTTCACCTTCTTTCTTCTCTTCTTTCCATTTCTTTCCTTCTTCTCTTTTCTTTTCCACTCTTAAAACATCATCCGACACTACCAAACATCATATAACACCATTTCTTTTAGTTTGTTAGTTAGTTTAATTTTTGTTTTCCATTATAAGTGTTGGATTACTAATCTTGTTTACCATTTACTGCTGCTTATTACTAATGGGATGTTAGTTTAACATCATTGTTGTTATTGTCATTGTTGGATTCCTTTGTTGAGGTTGCAATTTATTACTTGGTTTGGAATTTTTCATGTTTAACACTTTTGAATATCAAGTACTTGTTACATTGCCTTCATGCATCTTACCTCTTTGAATTGCATGTTTTGGCCACCATGCATTCATCATCTATTGTTAGGCAATTGTACATTATCAATGCAATTTTTTTTTAGGATGCTTGTTCTAATTGATCATCACCTATTTCATGCATTGAGTTTGTGGAATTGTGAAATTGGATCGAAGGCTTACCTAGCGACATATTTTTGAGCTTTCTAAGCTTTGTGCGTCATGCTTGCTATGTGATTAATTTCCACTTCTATATCCTTTTTCCTAAGTTCCATAGCATCCATGTGTTTCACCTCTATGTCACTTAGGTGTTGCAACAACTTCAATATGTGTCATTGTTTGATGTGTGAGCTCCTTAGACCATTTTGTTCACTGAGTCTACCTACACATCAATCAATGTCCATGCATTATCTAATCTCACAATTGCTTGATTTTTGCTTGGATGATTTTATGCTTCTTCACTACTTGTTTGGTTGCCTTAACCTACAAGTCTTTTAAAGTATCTCAAGCACACTAGAATGAGTGAAGTGCATGTTTTCTTTTGTGTAAATGTGACACAGCTTCTTATACTAGTATGTGTGTGTGTGTTCTAAACCGCATGCAAGTTAGGACCCACACACTTATTTTTCATTATTGTCACACCAATTCACTCACTCAATTCTAGTGATTTACCTCATTCCAACAATCCATGCTTCCTTGCTTGTGCATTTACTTGTCTTATTATCTCCTATTTTCTATGTTCAGGATGAGTCATCATAAGCAAAAACGGAAGCGGGAGAAGAACACGTAGCACCGGTTGACCTACCAGCTGAAGGTAGCAACTTAGAGAGTCGCCGTACCCCCTTGCTCATTTAGTGCACCGAGGATGGTGCAACCTTTTAAGTGTGGGGAGGTCGTCCGACCGCTCGGCATTTTTGGGTGACAAGTTTCTAATCCCAACATTTTTGCATTTTATTTTTAGGTCTTTTAGGATTTTTGGTTGCATTGCATATGTATATATTAAGCTTAGTCAAAATCATGATATTTTCCAAGGATTTTATCTATAGGGCACCCCAATTGATTGAAAAAAAAAATTTTTTAGAACTTGCTTGAATTATATACTTTGTGGAATATGATTTTTGAGCTAAGAACACAAGGATGTGAGATTTGAGCCTAATTGTGTGGTTACATCATACATAACCACTTACTTTCATTCTTGTGTGCATTATTCTCTTCCTATGATTGTAATCTTTGATTTGTTTAATTCTATATGTCCATTATTTTATGTATACATGCATTTATATGATAGAGGCCATTGTTCAAATAGCTCACTTACCCAAATAGCCTACCTTTTATCTTCCATTGTTAGCCAATTTTGAGCCTATGCTTAACACACTTATTCTTAATTGTAGCACATTACAAGCCTAAGTGAAAAATAATAAATGTCCCTTGTTTGGATATTTCATTAGCTTAGGCTAGTGAGAGTGTTCATTATTTGATTTTGGGAGAGTTGGGAACATTGGTTAGAGATAAAAGTGTGCTTGTATTTTTGTTGAAAAATTTTGGGAATTGGGTACATACTCATGTATTAATCAAATGTAAAACCATATGCATTGGTACTTGTATAAATACTTTATGAAAAAAAAAATGAATGAGAACAACAAAAAGAAAAAAATATATATATAGAAAAAGAAAGAAAAAGAATTGCAATAAAAAGGGGACAAAATGCCCCAAAGTTCAAGGTTCAATAAAAATCAATGCATATGCGTGGTGATAAAAAAAAAAAAAAAGAGAATACATGAGTGTGTGTGAAAAGTGAAGAATGGGTAGTTAGGTTTGTTTAGAATTGTATAGGTTGTCATAGGTTAGGTGGGAAGTTTAAGTTAATCAAAGATTCAAATCTCAAGCGCACTTGACCATATGCATCTTACCTTGACCCTAACCCCATTACAACCTATGGGAAGCCCTCATGATATTTGTATGCATGCATAAAGTAATTGTTGATTGTTAGATGAAAAACAAATCTTGGAAAGCATGATTAGGGGAGAATTGAGTGAATCAACCCCATACACTTGAGTGACTAGAGCGGATACACATCCGGTGAGGGTTCGATTGCTCAATTACATGTTTCCACCCAGGATCATTTCTTTTCTTGCAAGTTTGTAAAATCTTTTTAATAATTCAATTCAATTGTGGGTTGAGTGATTGCTATTGCCTTAGCCCTTGTGTTTGTATATGTATTCTTGGAAATTGATTTATTTTGACCAAGTGGATGCATTCATGTAGATAGATTGCATATAGATAGATTGCATGTAGTTAGTTTGCATTGAATAAATGTTGATATCCCTTTGCTTCTTTCTTGATTTTAGCATGAGGACATGCTTAGTTTAAGTGTGGGAAGATTTGATAAACGCCGATTTTGTGGTTTATCTTGTGCTTATTTTGGGGGATTTTATCACCTTTTCTCACATTTATTCAATAAAATAGCATGGTTTTGTAATTCTCCCTTGAATTGTGCTTAAATGTGAAAACATGCTTTTTAGGCCCTAAAATTGGTAATTTTAATTCACTTTAATTCCATTCGATGCCTTGATGTATTTGTTAAGTGATTTCAGGTTCATAGGGCAAGTATTGGATGGAAGAAGTGAGGAGAAAAGCATGCAAGCGGGAGAACAAATGAAGAAATGAAGGAACCGGAAAGCTGTCAAGCCCGACCTCTTCGCACTCAATTGACCATAACATGAGCTACAGAGGTCCAAATGAGGCGGTTCCAGTTGCTTTGGAAATCTAACATCCGGGGCTTCGAAATGATATAAAATTTGCCATATGTTGCTTCGCGTTAAGGGGCACGCACGTGCCATGTACGCGTGCACGCCGATTCTGCCGTGGCCCACTAAGGTGAAATCGCCCCCAGCGATTTCTGAAGCACTTTGGGCCCAACCCAACTCATTTCTAATGCTATTTCATGCAGAATTCAAGCTTGGGCAAGGGGGGAGCAATTAGTTTAGCCAATATGAGCCTTTAGTTAGATTTCTAGAGAGAGAAGCTCTCTCTTCTCTCTAGAATTAGGTTAGGTTAATCTCTTCTAGATTTAGGTCCAATTACATGTTTTCATCTTGTTTCTTTTATGATTTCTTGTTCCTACTACTTGATTCTCTTAGTTTCATGTTAATTTCTCTTTTATGTTCATGGATTCTGTTGTTGGATTTGATTTACTTTTAATGCAATTTAATGTTTAATGTTCTTTTAATTGTTGATTTGAGTAGTGATTTACTTTCCTTGCAATTAATAGTTGGTAGATTTTACTCTTTCTTGCTCATTTATTATGCTTTCTTTTTATGCCTTCCAAGTGTTTGACAAAATGCTTGGTTGGATGTTAGAGTAGATTTTGAGCATTCTTGGCTTGGAAAGAGTAATTAGGCAATCTTGAGTCATGAAAACCCAACTCATGTTGGTGATCTAGAGTTGTTAGCTAATATTATTTCCGTTGACGCTAATCTTTTGCTAATTCAATTAGTGAGTTGATTAGGACTTTTGGAATATTGTTTCCATTGACGCTAATCTTTTACTAATTAAATTAGTGAGTTGATTAGGACTTTTGGATTGAGATTAGATAGTCTTGTTAGACTTTCTCTCATGGAAGATAACCTATATCTTCTTCCAATGTTGGAGATGACATAATGAGATAAATTCTTGTTTATATTTGTGACATGATTAATTAGTCTTGTTTGACTTTCTCCCTATTTGTTGGAGTTGACTAAATAAGATGAATTAATCATTGCATGACTAGGATAGAAAGCCTATGATCTCAATTCATTGCCATGAATGTCTCCCTTTGTTACTTGCTTTCCTTAATTTCTTGTTTGATTTACTTTTCTTGCCATTTAAATTCTTGCCCATTTAATTTCTTGCCCTCATATCAATCAAAACCCCCTATACCCCCTTCATAGCCAATAAACATACACTTCATTGCAATTCCTTGTGAGACGACCCGGAGTCTAAATACTCCGGTTAATTCTTATTGGGGTTTGTTAATTGTGACAACCAATATTTTTGATTGGGAGGATTGTTTGTTGGTGTAGAACTATACTTGCAACAAAAATTCATTCATTTGAGGAAATTCTATACGGACACGACAATTTTCTTAAATCACCGAGCCTCATCGTTCAGGTAAATCCGCTTGATCCCTTTAGGCATGGTGGTGTTCTGACCCATGATCCAAGGAACTGTCGGGTCAAGGGCAATCCGGGCCTTGACAGCGTCCCAGTCGAATCGCATATAGCGCATATCCTCCTCAGCTTTCTGATAGACATCTGTCTGATCAGTCTTAGGCAGAAGTTTCAGAACCTCTTCTATTGCCTCCTCAGTAACCAGAATCTGCTTCCCTCTGAGGTTCACTGTATCTAGGAAAGTTTTGAAGTAGTTGCAGTAGAATTCCCTAACCCAAGATGCATTAACCTCAATCAGAGGTCTCTCCAGAAAGAACCAGCTTCTTTGTTTGATCTGATCAGAGATATATTGCTGGAGTTCTTATGGGATCTTCAAAGTCCGCTCCAGGTATAGGTTCCTGGAGTTTGCAAACACCGGATACTTCAGCTCACAGTATCGGTTTGCAAAATTTACTAGGTCAGTAGCGGGAAGTAGCTGGTCGGCCTTCTCCTGCGGGGTAAAGGCTTTCTCCCGTGAGGAGGCATCATGCATGAGGTCGGTGATAGACATGGAGGCTTCTCCTCTTTTCCTTTTGCCAGAAGTGGCCTTGCCTTTTCCCTTTCTCTAGGAATCGGACATCCTGAAAAACAGAAAATCAGGATATAATAAAAATAGGAAGGCAAATAGACAAATAATCAAAGAAAACACAAATTAGCAAAGGAGCAATAGGAATGTAATTGAATGCAATTAGCAAAGGAGCAATAGGAATGTAATTGAATGCAAGTTAAATAGAAAAATTAACATCACGCCTTGGTTAGAATGTTAAAAGAAAGTGAAAGAAAAGCAAAAAAAAGAAGTTTTGAAAAGGTTAGGTTGGTTAGAGTTAAAATTAGTGAGTTGGTGAAAAATGGGTTAAAGTAAGAGGCATAATGAAAATAGTCCAAGTAACAAGTAATCACAGGTAGAAGCGATAGGTAACTCATATTCACACAAGTAAAACAGTTTGATGATGATTCAAATAGAGATAAAGAAAGTAAAAATAGGAAACAAACATCAAAATTGCGATTCATGAACCAGGAGATCAAAGAAAATAAGAATGCGTGCCTAAGCATTCATGAATTAGTTTTGAGCGATGACAGCTTCTTCTACTTGTTCTAGTACGAATTCATTCTCTGTCTTGTCCACTGGAGTTTCTGGTATCTCCTTCATGCTACGCTCTTCGTTAGACTGTTCACATGGGGCTGTGGCTGATCTTTGTTTAATTGAGCGCCTAGAAACCCATTGAATTGTCGCTTGCTCCAGTTGTTGAATGGTTGTTTGAAATTTATTTACTGTTTCCATTAGGCAAACCTCTGCTTCTCGGGTTGCTGGACTTGGACGTGACACAAAGGAAAATGGTGGTGATTGGGAGCGATTGAATTGGCACTGGGGTAAGGAGGGATCATATGGTGGCGAATGGTGAAGAGAAGCTTGTGAGTGTGGTGGTTCGAGGTTATATTGAAAGGATGGTTTACATGCACGAGGTGGGGATTGTTGGTAGTTACAAGGTTGTCTACCATATCTTTCAGCTGGGTATGCATTGTAGAATGGTCTTTGTCCAGGATATCTCGGAGGGTGTTGCTGCCAATAGGGTTGATTAGATCCTCTTGGTTCCATCCATCGTTGATTGGTCTGACCTTGATGTGTGTTCCTGCTGTAACTTCTATTTCCTTTAACAATATTAGAACCAAACTCAAAGCGAGAGGGGTGAGAGTTCATGGTAGCAAATAAAGATAAACAGGAAAAAACAAAAACAAATAAACAAGCAAAGAGAAAAATATTTACAATAACCAATAATAAGGCACACGTTAGCAATTCTCCGTCAATGGCGCCATTTTGGACGTTAGGATTTTTGCTAGTAAAGAATGTCATAAAAACAGTCGCGTTGTAGATGTAGTTTCTAAACCGACAAAAATCCCTTCGTACAAACATTTTGGGTGTCACAAGTAACAAACCCCTTTAAAAATTGTTAACTGAGTATTCAAACCTCGGGTCATCTTCTCAAGGAACTGCGAGGAGGTATGTTCTTATTATTGGCTATAAAGGTTGTAATCGGGGTTTAGAAGATGAGAAGCAAGTAATTTAAATGACAAGTAAAGTAAATGGCAATTAAAATAAATAAATACTGTAAAGCAGACTTTTGGCAAGGTAAGAGAAGTTGGAGGTCCAATGTAGTTATCTCTCTCAACTATAATGAAAGTTGAATCTAAACTCCACTTGGTCAACCTTTACTAGGGCAAAGGAAAGTCAAGGGACTGATTAAATTGGCCTTTGAATCCTATTTATTTCCTAAGAAAAGGTGGAGATTACTTAAGTTCAGCTCAATTAGCAAGATAACGATTATCAATTATGTTGAGTTTAATAACTGTTGAGTTATTGAATTCTTAACCAGGACCAAAAGGGGAAAAAGTAAAATTGCTGGAATAATAAAAATGTCCTTAGATAGGAAGCAATGGTAACTTAAATCAAAGAGAACAATCATAAACTGAAAATACCTCAATTATCATTAATTCAAATACCAGTCTGTAACATGAAAGAATTCATAGATTCAATTATAAAGGTAAATAGCCAGCTCAGATACTGAAAGAAATAAATAAAGTGAAAGGGAAGTTTAAAACAAAGAAATATAAAACCTGGATTGAGAGTCACTCTTAAAGCGAGAAGAAATCCTAAATACTAAGAGAGAGAGGAGAAGATCTCCCTCTCAACTAAATCTAAATCATTGAAAAATAAAATATGCGAGCTCTCTTTTGAATGGTTGCATTCCCACACTTTATAACCTCTGGTCTATGCTGTCTGTACTTGGATCTGGGCCAAAAAGGGCTTCAGAAATCGATGGGGCATATTCTGTAAATTCTGATATGTGGGTCACGCGGTCGCGTCATTCGGAGCTTTTCCTTGCCACGCGGTCGCGTCAGTCACGCGTCCACGTCGTATGCGTTCTGCTTATGTCGCGCGGTCGCATCAGTCATGCGGCCGCGTCGCTGCATCTTCGCTTCTGGCACGCGATCGCGTCGTCTATGCGATCGCGTGAATACTAGTTTCCTTCAAAGCTCTGTTTTGCTTTCTCCTTCCATTTTTGTATGTTTCCTTTTCCATCCTTTAAGTCATTCTGCCTTAGAATATCTGAAACTACTCAACACACTAATCACGGCATCGAATGGAAATAAAGGTAATTAAAATAATTAATCTTTAAAGCTTAGAAAAACCTGTTGTTCACAATATGACATAATAAGGAAGGGAAAGTAAAACCATGCAGTTAATATGAATAAGTAGGTGGAAGATTGAATAAATCACTCAAATTAAGCACAAAAGAACTCATGAAATATGGGTTTATCAGGTAGCCTCTGCTGAACCAAGGCATTGAGCTCTTTGTCAGCACTGGAGGTTCCTCCTCTAATGCCTCTGCTCCAGAGAGTTTGCATTCAGCCGCCTAGGGGTTGCCAAGTACCGGGCAATTTTCTTTCCCCTAGTTTCCTCTTCATCATGAGAGGAGGAGTATTCTTCAGCCTCCATAATCTGCAACAGAGAGTTCAAGGGGACTTCTATGGTTTTCCCATGAGTTCTGATTTCCTTCAGATCCTCAACTGGAGGGTCTTTAGTGGGCGTTGAATGCCCATCCTCTCCTATTTTGGCGTGTAATGCCAGAGACTGCTCCTTATTGGGCATTGGACATCCAGCCTCTCCTTTGCTGGCATTCAACGCCAAAGGGTGCTTCTCAGCTTCGGCCTCAGCTCCTATACGAAGGACCTTGCACTCTTCATTTGGATTCACTTCAGTGTTTCTTGGAAGAGTGTTTGATGGGATCTCTCGGATCTTCTTGCTCAGCTGACCAGTCTGTATCTCTAGTTTCCTGATGGAAGACCTAGTTTCAGTCATGAAGCTGTGTGTGGTCTTAGAGAGATTAGAGACTATAGTAGCGGGGTCAGAGAGGCTCTGCTTGGGTGTCTTCATCTATTGCTGAAAGGGTTCGAATGCTTTATTGTTGAACCAGGTCTGGTTTATTCCATTTGAATTATTGCTGAATCCTTATTGAGGCTTCTGTTGATCTTTCCACCCAAAGTTACGGTGGTTCCTCCTTCACTAATTGAATATATTTGAATAGAGATTGTTATTAGAGTTTTTAGAGGGGTTTCCCATATAGTTAACCTCTTCCATGGTGGTCCAGGCATTATCACCTGTGTCCATCTTATAGGCTGTCTTTGGACAGTAAGCCTCTGAACTCTGTGTTCCACTCAAGTGCTGAGTGATCATGTTGATCTATTGGGACATGAGCTTGTTTTGAGCTAAGATGGCATCTAAGGTACTTATCTCTAGGATGCCTCTCTTCTGAGCAGCCCCATTGTTCATAGGGTTCCTCAGAAAATTGAGAGAAAAAGGAGAAGAGAGAAGAAGTACTATTCACTTCTCACTTCAATCCGCAATATCTCGAGCTACAGTACTCCGATTCGTGTGTCGTCAGTGGCTACGTGAAGCTCTTGCCGAGCCTGTCACTTGTATCTAAGCTTTGTGGTAAGAATTTTGAGTTTTACATGCCCAATTTTCGTGCTCTTGTGAAATTCGAGTTTTAAGGTTTGGTTTTGAGTGAAATCTTGTGTTTTGGGTGTTTAGGTACACTCTATCACTTGATTACTTGTGGTTTTGGCTTCCAAAATTGTTGGTTAAGGTAAGAACTCTTGAAACCCTTGTGATTTTATGATTATGTTGAGCCCTAAATTGATTAGTGATTATTTGTGTGTATATAGCTTGTTTGTTGTGAGTTTGGGAGCTTTTGGAGCTTGTTGGTGCTTGTTGGAGTCCTTTTGGAAGCTTGGATTGTGGTTAAGAGCTTGCTTGTGCTCTTTTGGGGTTTTGGTGCATATTGGGAATTGGCTAAGGTATGATTTTGGTTTCCTCTATGTAGTATATAATATTCATGGACACTTAGACTAGTGCCCTATAAGATAGGTTGGGATTTATGTGGTTGTTGTTGATGTATGATGAATAAATATTGTTATATTGGTAAATAATGGTTGTTGAGTATTGAATGTTGATGTATGATGATTTACAATGGGTTTAGGAATTTTAAGTTCAATTATGATGATTAATATTGATATGATGAAGTTGAATGATTGTGTAGATTTAAAAGTGGTTTGATATGATATATGTGATGTCGAGATTGTTGGAATGGTAATTGATGATGTGGTATGATTGATAAATGGATACATTGATGTTGGTAGTTGGATATGGGAGATTGATATTGAAATTGAGGATAGAAAGATGATTGGTAAATGTACTGGTGGGAAAATTGTTTGTAATGTTATATGTTTGATAAATGAGTTTGAAAATGATGAAATGTGGTGGAAAGTTTGATATGAATGGAAAATTGTGATCCAGGAGGGTAGGGTGTGTTGAAAATGGGAGTTCGGTATTGTTTTGGTTGGATGTGGTTGAGAATTTGATAAATTGAGTATAGGTGGAATTTTGGTAAAAAGGTAATTTTGGTAAACTTTGTTTGATCATAACTGTTGCCTCGGTTTCCAAAATTGGTGAAAAATTGTACGAAATTAAGGCTTATTGAAAACCCTTCGAACAGATATAAAGTTTGTAAAATTTGGAATTTTTTAGATGAAGTTATGATCATTCAAAGATTGGTGTAAAAATCTAAAATTCTGCAAAGTTGCAGAATTTTATGATTTCTGGTATGTGCGTACGCACAGCCTTGTGTGCACGCACACCTCTGTGAAAATTTGGATTTGTGCACACGCACAGACCTGTGTGTATGAACACGCAGAGGCAGGCAGTCTGCTCATAGTGCTAGCACAGCCCTGTGTGTACGCACACGTTGGGAAGGCCAGTCTGTTGAGGCCGCTAGCACAGGTTGTGCGAGCGAATAGACATTATGAATTTTTTGGTACCTGTGCATATGCACACTTTTAAAAACTTCTTCCGGGCCTGCGCACGCACACCCCTGTGCGTACGCACACGCCCTGTTTCTCAATTTTAAACTTTGTTTTCAACTATTTTACCTTTCCTACAAGATTGTAAGCCTCTATAACACCATTTTAAAACTCTTGGACTTATTTTTGGCTTTTAAAATATGGGAAAAATCTTAGGTAAATTTATTTGGGTTTTACGTTAGGAAGTTAGGAAACGGAGGTGTATGTTTCTGGTGTACTGAGGATGGGTATGGTAAAGTGAAAAAGGAGAATGGTACTAGAATTGAGGAACTCATGAACTGTGAGTTCGGAATGGAAATCATGAATTAATGATGGTTGTGATGAGACAAGGACTCAAAGAGAAATGATGATCCTGATGGATGTTGAGAGTGTGCGGGGCCTATATCCCAGCGTAGCAGATTTTCTCTGCTGCATGACTAGTTGTTGTTGAGAGTGTGCGGAGCCTATATCTCCGACGTGGCAGACGTTTCTGTCAGATGACTTGTTGAATGTTGAGAGTGTGTGGGGCCTGTATCCCCGGCGTGGCAGATTATTCTACTACATGATTTGTTGTGGTTGGTTCCTTCTCTGCTGCACGAAGTGTGTGGGGCCTATATCCCTGACGTAATAGACTCCCTACTGCATGAGTGTGCAGGGCACTATATCTCTGATGCAGCAGATTCGCTGCTACATGAGTGTGCAGGGGACTATATCTCTAGCATGGCAGAAAAGGCTACATCCGAGAGGATGTGTCGGGTTGGCATTTACAGACCGACAAGTGATATCACGAGCCAATAGAACAGGCATTCATCATATGCATCTCTTAGATGCTTGTTTGCTTTGATTAATTGAGTTTGCCTAATTGTATAATATGTCTACTTGCTTCTTGAAATTTTTGTTATATATTTGAATATTACCTGTGTTTTGCTTGCTTGCATTATCTGTGTTTGTCTGGTGCTGAGGAGGTCAGGTAGGCGGTGGCGACGGGATCGCAGGGAGGGTAGGTTGGTGAAGGCTGTGGGACAGTGGTGTTTAGTCTAGTTAGAAATCCCCTAAGTTAGATTTACATTACCCTATTATTATATTATAGTTTAAGTTATGTTTTAATGTTTTAGTTAAGCTTTACGATGAATCTTGTGGTGGATGTGAAGTCTAGGATTGCCTTTGGTGTCCCAGGGTATTATATCTTACATTAATGGGCATTGTTACCATACTGAGAACTTCCGGTTCTCATACCGTATTTATGTTGTATTTTTCAGATACAAGTCGCAACCCACCTCAGTGAATTGCTTCGATGGTGATAGAAGTGGAGGATCCTGTTACTCTTGGAGTATTTTTTTGGTTAATTTTTGTTTATATATCTCTCACTTTTGTATTTTGTTTCCCTAGAGGCTTGTATTTGAGAGAGGGTAAAACTTGTATAACCTATATCAAAAACGTCAAATTCTGTTTTGTCTGTATACAGCTAGCCGGCTTAAACTTCGTGAGCCGTGGCTAGATTCTTATGATATTATATATTTATCTTTTATTATATTATATATGTCTCTTGTGTGTTAAGTTAGAAGCTTCGTTAGTACGTCTTGCGCTTTTCAAATCCTGTTTTTGAGCTATATCCTTCATCAGGCTTCTAGAGTATATCAATTCTTTCTATATATTATATGTACGAGCTTAGAACTGTCGTAATCTCTGATTAACCTTTGCTTTACGATGCGAGGTAAAGTTTAGGCTAATTAGGGTGTTACACGCACGCATACCCCTGTGCGTACGCACACGTCCTGTTTCTCAAATTTGAGTTTTATTTTTAACTATTTCACCTTCCCAACAAGATTGTAAGCTTCTATGACACCATATTAAGGCTTTTGGATATAATTTTTGGTATGAGAACATGGGGAAGACTTTAGAGATTTAGTTGACGTTATCTTGGAAAAAATTAGAAAACGGAGGCTTAGGTTTCGGATGTACTGAGGATGGTTTGATGGCGTGTGAAGGTAGATTGGTATGTGAAACGAGAAATGATGAACTGTTGAGTTCGAAACTGAAATTTGAATTGGTAGTGGTTGAGATGAGTCGAGGACTCTGAATGAGTATGAGTGGAAGTGTGCTATGAGGTGTTGCCTCTGAGATTGAATATGTAATTATGAAATGCATTGTTCTCCGTCGTAGGGGCTATGGCAGTCTCCCGCCTACACTCGGATATGA
Organism: Arachis hypogaea; assembly: GCF_003086295.3. Taxonomy (NCBI): domain Eukaryota; kingdom Viridiplantae; phylum Streptophyta; class Magnoliopsida; order Fabales; family Fabaceae; genus Arachis; species Arachis hypogaea. The sequence continues at coordinate 89,848,994 of NC_092052.1, read as the reverse complement.
GGTTGAAGCTGCGCTTCTCTCTCATATTTGTGCTCAAGAGGACGATGGTAGGGCACACTCCCTCGGAATGTTTCCCTCTGAAAGGAGAAGGTGGTAGGGCATTCATCGCTCGGAATTTTTCTTCCTGCACATAGATTTCTCTTTGATTGCAAGGTGGTAGGGCACTAACCCATGGAATCATACGGCAACCAGAGGAAGGTGGTAGGGCACGCTCCCTCGGAATGTTTCCTTCTGAAAGGAAAAGGTGGTAGGGCACTCATCCCTCGGAATTATTCCTCCTTATGCGCAATAGAGAGACTAATCCGGGAGTTGTCGACCGGATTTTCTGTCGGGTTTGGCATAATAACCTACATGCGGTATCACAACCAATAGGACAGACATTCATGATGTGTATCTTCTATATGTTTGCTTGCTTTGGTAACTTGAGTTTGCCTAATTGTATAACATGCCTACTTTCTTCTTGAATTACTTGTTATATATATGAATACTACATGTGTTTTCCTTGCTTGCATTATTTGTGTTTGTTTGGTGCTAAGGAGGTTAGGTAGGCGGTGGCGATGGGATCGCACAGAGGGTAGGTTGGTGATGGCTGTGGGACAGCGGTGACTAGTTCTAGTTAGAAATCCCCTAAGATTAGATACCTTGTTTATTATTCACGGTTTAAGTTCTTTATTTCGTAAGGTTTGGATATCTGTTTGGTATGAAGCTCTAGGATTGCCTCTGGCATCCCGGGGTCTTACATCTTACATTGCTGGGTACTGTTACCATACTGAGAATCTCTGGTTCTCATTTCATAGTTGTTGTTATTTTTCAGATGCAGGTTGTAACCCACCTCAGTGAGTTGCTTGATGGTAGCAGAGCGGAGGATCATATTCTATTTGTTGTGATTTTATTTATTTTGATTAGTACTCTCACTTTTGTATTTACTTTTTGCCTTAGAGGGTAACTTTGACAGTGATATTTTGTATAAGCTGTTTTACTTTCAAACCTCTGTATGTCAGTATCTATAGCTAGCCGGCTTAAACTCTGCAAGCCGTGGTTAGATCTTTATATTATTATACCCTTCTATTTTGTTATATTACATCTATATCTTGTGCTTTAAGTTTGTGGCTTCGTGAGTACATTTTGCGCTTTTCAAATTATGTTTTGAGTTGTATCCTTCATCGGGCTTCTAGAATAATTATTATTCCTTCTATATATATAGTTATGTATGAGCCTTAGCATTGTCATAACCCTTGATTAACCTTTGTCTTACGGCATGAGGTAAGGCTTAGGGTAATTAGGGTGTTACATTTAGTGGTATCAGAGCGGTTCGTCCTCGTGAGCCTGAGAGATGGACCAATTGTGCTTCATTGCATACTCTGGGTCATTTTTCTTTTATGCTATTTAGGTTATCTACTTGATATATCATAGCATGCTTGTTTGTGAGTGCCTTTTTGGGAAAATTGAAACACTAGGCTTTTGATATTGAGACTGATCACCTTGATATCGATTGGTTGGTGTAGACAAGAACCCTAATGGCTACTCGCGGACGAGGTCGTACTCGTACACCGGGAGGAACTGAGAATGACCGACCGACCGATAACCATGCCGAGTTCATGGTAGCGATGGCCAACTTGGCTAATACCATGGAAGCGAATACTGCTGTGACTCTGCAAGCTGTGCAGAGGCTGGGTCAACCTGCGGAAAATAGGAATGGTAATGGAAATGGGAACGAACATGCGGAATGAAATGCTAATGACTTGGGAGGTTCTCCAATGACCTTGGCTACATTTCTGAAAGTTCACCCACCGACTTTTAGAGGTTCAAACAACCCTACTGAGGCGGATAATTGGTTCCAAGCTATGGAGCACGCGTTATAAGCACAGCATGTTTCAAACAACCAATATGTAGAGTTCGCTGCGTATCAGCTTTTGGGAGAGGCTCAGCATTGGTGGCAAGGAGAGTGCCAGTTGTTGTGACTTCCGAATGCAAAAATCCATTGGGATGTATTCCAGACGGCCTTCTACAAGAAGTACTTTCTTGAGTCTGCAAGGGAAGCGAAGGAGATGGAACATATGCAGCTGAAGCAGGGTTCCTTGTCTGTGGCGGACTATACTAGTGATGAGCGGATAATTTATACGCTTTTTGGCATTATTTTTAGTATGTTTTCAGTATGATTTAGTTAGTTTTTAGTATATTTTTATTAGTTTTTAATTAAAAATCACATTTCTGGACTTTACTATGAGTTTGTGTATTTTTCTATGATTTCAGGTATTTTCTGGCTGAAATTGAGGGACCTGAGCAAAAATCAGATTCAGAGGTTGAAAAAGGACTGCAGATGCTGTTGGATTCTGACCTCCCTGCACTCAAAGTGGATTTTCTGGAGCTACTAAACTCCAAATGGCGTGCTTCCAATTGCGTTGGAAAGTAGACATATAGGGCTTTCCAGAAATATATAATAGTCCATACTTTGAATAAGGATTAATGACGTAAACTGGCGTTCAACGCCAGTTCCATGCTGCATTCTGGAGTCAAACGCCGGAAACAAGTTGCAAAGTGGAGTTCAACGCCAGAAACACGTTACAAACTGGCGTTCAACTCAAAGAATGACCTCTCCACGTGTAAACTTCAAGCTCAGCCCAAGCACACACCAAGTGGGCCCTGGAAGTGGATTTCTACATCATTTACTCAATTCTGTAAACACTAGTAACTAGTTTAGTATAAATAGGACTTTTTACTATTGTATTAGACATCTTGGGACGTTTAGTTCTTAGATCATGGGGGCTGGCCATTCGGCCATGCCTGAACCTTCATCACTTATGTATTTTCAACGGTAGAGTTTCTACACACCATAGATTAAGGTGTGGAGCTCTGCTGTTCCTCAAAGATTAATGCAAAGTACTACTGTTTTTCTATTCAATTTAACTTATTCCACTTCTAAGATATTCATTCGCACTTCAATATGATGGATGTGATGATCGTGACAGTCATCATCATTCTCAACTTATGAACGCATGCCTGACAACCACTTCCGTTCTACCTTAGATTGAATGGATATCTCTTGGATATCTAATACAAGGGACCGAGTCCGAGATATTAGTGTCTTCGTGGTATAAGTTAGAACCCATGGATGGCCATTCCTGAGATCCGGAAAGTCTAAACCTTGTCTGTGGTATTCCGAGTAGGATCTGGGAAGGGATGGCTGTGACGAGCTTCAAACTCGCGAGTGCTGGGCGTAGTGACAAACGCAAAAGGATAGTAAATCCTATTCCAGTATGATCGAGAACCGACAGATGATTAGCCATGCAGTGACAGTGCATTGGACCATTTTCTTAGGAGGATGGGATGTAGCCATTGACAACGGTGATGCCCTACATAAAGCTTGCCATGGAAAGGAGTAGGATTGATTGGATGAAGACAGCAGGAAAGCAGAGATCAGAGGAACGAAAGCATCTCTATAGGCGTATCTGAAATTCTCACCAATGAATTACATAAGCACCACTATCCTATTTTATATTTTATTTATTTTCATCCACTATAATTTCTTAATACAATTTAATCCGCCTGACTGAGATTTACAAGGTGACCATAGCTTGCTTCAAGCCGATAATCTCCGTGGGATCGACCCTTACTTACGTAAGGTTTATTACTTGGACGACCCAGTGCACTTGCTGGTTAGTTGTACGAAGTTGTGAAATAGATATAAGATCATGAACGTGCGTATTGAGTTTTTAGCGCCGTTATCAAGGAATGGAATGATCACGATTTCGCACACCAAGCTTTTGGCACTGTTGCCGGGGATTGTTCGAGTTTGGACAACTGACGGTTCATCTTGTTGCTCAGATTAGGTAATTTTCTTTTTCGTTTTATTTTCAAAAAAAAATTTGTTTTCAAAAATCTTTCAAAAAAAAAATTTCTTTTCCTTTTGTTTTCGAAAATTATTCTAAATTTTTAAGAATGAATTCTAAAGTTTCAAAATGGTATGCTGAAGTTTGGCTAGCCATCAAGCTTTAGACTAACCTGGTATGATTCCTGGAATCTTGATTGAGGACTTTGAATTCATTGCTTCCTTTTCCCTATATGTTTTCAAAAAAAAAATTTAAAATATACAAAAATTCAAAAAAATTACTAAAATCATAAAATCAAAAATATTTTTTGTTTCTTGTTTAAGTCTAGAGTCAATTTTTAAGTTTGGTGTCAATTGCAATTTTTTTTCTAAAAATTTATGCATTTTTCGAAAATTCATGCATTCATAGTGTTTTTCATGATCTTCAAGTTGTTCTTGGTAAGTCTTCTTGTTTGATCTTCATATTTTCTTGTTTTGTGTCTTTTCTTGTTTTTCATATGCATTTTTAATTTGTTAGTTTCTAAATTTTGAAAATTTCTAAGTTTGGTGTCTTGCATGTTTTTCTTTCATTAAAAATTTTCAAAAATAAGTCTTGATGTTCATCTTGATCTTCAAAGTGTTCTTGGTGTTCATCTTGACATTCATAGTGTTCTTGCATGCATTGTATGTTTTGATTCATAATTTTTATGTTATGAGTCTTTTTCATGTTTTTCTCTCTCATCATTAAAAATTCAAAAATAAAAAAAAAATATCTTTTCCTTCTTTTACTCAAAATTTTCGAAAATATGATTTGATTTAGTCAAAAAGTTTTTAAATTTAATTGTTTCTTATGAATCAAATCAAATTTTCAATTTAAAAATCTTATCTTTTCAAAATCTTTTTCAAAAATCAAATCTTTTTCATTTTACCTTCATATTTTCGAAAACTTTTTAAATTTGATTTTCAAAATCTTTTTCTTATTTTATTTCTTAATTTTCAAAATATTTACTAACATTTAATATGATTGATTGAAAAATTTCAAGTTGTTACTTGCTTATTAAGAAAGATTCAATCTTTAAACTCTAGAATCATATCTTTTTAGTTTCTTGTTAGTCAAGTAATCAACTTTAGTTTTCAAAATCAAATCTTTTTAATTTTGTTTTCAAGTCTTTTTCAAATTAAAATTTCAATCATATCTTTTTCAAATTCAATTTCAAAATCTTTTCTAAGTTCTTATCTTTTTAAAAAAATTGATTTTCAATTCTTATCTTTTTGTTTCAATCATATCTTTTTAAATTTCAATCATATCTTTTTCAAAAACAAATTTCAAAACTTTTTCAATCAATCTTATCTTTTTTTTTCAATCATATCTTTTTCAAAACTACCTAACTAATCCTCTCTCTCTCTTATTTTCGAAAATTCCCTCTCTCCTTTTTCAAAATTCCCTTTTAATTAACTAATTGTTTTAATTTTAATTTAATTTCAACTTTAATTTTCGAATTCTAACTTTCAATTTTAATTTTTATTTTAATTAAATTTCGAAATTCTCTCTCTCATCTCCTTCTATTTATTTATTCATCTACTAACACTTCTCTTCCATCCAAAAATTCGAACACCACCTCCCTCTCTGTGTTCGAGTTTTCCCTCTTCTCTTCTTTACATTACATTCTTTTCTTCTTCTACTCACACAAAGGAATCTCTATACTGTGACATAGAGGATTCCATATTTTCTTTGTTATTCCCTTCTTTGTCATATGAGCAGGAGCAAGGACAAGAACATTCTTGTTGAAGCAGATCCTGAACCTGAAAGGACTCTGAAAAAGAAACTTAGAGAAGTTAAAATACAACAATTGAGAGACAACCTTACAGGAATTTTCGAACAAGAAGAGGAGATGGCAGCCGAAAATAATAATAATGCAAGGAGGATGCTTGGTAACTTTACTGCACCTAATTCCAATTTACATGGAAGAAGCATCTCTATCCCTGCCATTGGAGCAAACAACTTTGAGCTGAAACCTCAATTAGTTTCTCTAATGCAACAGAACTGCAAGTTTCATGGACTTCCATCTGAAGATCCTTTTCAGTTCTTAACTGAGTTCTTGCAAATCTGTGATACTGTTAAGACCAATTGGGTTGACCACGAGGTCTACAAGCTTATGCTTTTCCCGTTTGCTATAAGAGACAGAGCTAGAGTGTGGTTGGACTCTCAACCCAAAGATAGCCTGAACTCTTGGGATAAGCTGGTCACGGCTTTCTTAGCCAAGTTCTTTCCTCCTCAAAAGCTGAGTAAGCTTAGAGTGGATGTTCAAACCTTCAGACAGAAAGAAGGTGAATCCCTCTATGAAGCTTGGGAGAGATATAAGCAACTGACCAAAAAGTGTCCTTCTGACATGCTTTCAGAATGGACCATCCTGGATATATTCTATGATGGTCTGTATGAATTAGCTAAGATGTCATTGGATACTTCTGCAGGTGGATCCATTCACCTAAAGAAAACGCCTGTAGAAGATCAAGAACTCATTGACATGGTTGCTAATAACCAGTTCATGTACACTTCTGAAAGGAATCATGTGAGTAATGGGACGCCTCAGAAGAAGGGAGTTCTTGAAATTGATACTCTGAGTGCCATATTGGCTCTGAATAAAATATTGACTCAGCAAGTCAATATGATTTCTCAGAGTCTGAATGGAATGCAAGCTGCATCCAACAGTACTCAAGAGGCATCTTCTGAAGAAGAAGCTTATGATCCTGAGAACCCTGCAATAGCAGAGGTGAATTACATGAGTGAACCCTATGGAAACACCTATAATCCCTCATGGAGAAATCACCCAAATCTTTCATGGAAGGATCAACAAAAGCCTCAACAAGGCTTTAATAATGGTGGAAGAAACAGGTTTAGCAATAGCAAGCCTTTTCCATCATCCACTCAGCAAAAGACAGAGAGTTCTGAGCAGACCCCATCTAGCTTGGCAAATATAATCTCTGATCTATCTAAGGTCACTCTAAGTTTCATGAATAAAACAAGGTCCTCCATTAGAAATCTGGAAGCACAAGTGGGCCAGCTGAGTAAAAGGATCACTAAAACCCCTCCTAGTACTCTCCTAAGCAATACAGAAGAAAATACAAAAGGAGAGTGCAAGGCCATTGAAATGACCATCATGGCCGAAACCACAAAAGAGGAAAAGGACGTGAATCCCAGTGAGGAAGACCTCCTGGGATGTCCAGTGATCAACAAGGAGTTTTCCTTTGAGAAACCAAAGGACTCTGAGGCTCATCTAGAGACCATAGAGATTCCATTGAACCTCCTTATGCCATTCATGAGCTCTGATGAGTATTCTTCTTCTGAAGAAAATGAGGATGTTATTGAAGAGCAAGTTGCCAAGTACCTTGGTACAATCATGAAGCTGAATGCCAAACTATTTGGTAATGAGACTCGGGAAGTTGAACCTCCCTTGCTCAGCAATGAACTGAGTGATCTGGATCAACTGACATTACCTCAGAAGAAACAGGATCCTGGAAAGTTCCTAATACCTTGTACCTTAGGCAGCATGACCTTTGAGAAGGCTCTATGCAACCTTGGGTCAGGGATAAACCTCATGCCACTCTCTGTAATGGAGAAACTAGGAATCCTTGAGGTACATGCTGCCAATTTCTCATTAGAGATGGCAGACAAATCTATGAAGATGGCTTACGGACTAGTAGAGGACGTGTTAGTAAAGGTTGAAGGCCTTTACATCCCTGCTGATTTCATAATCCTGGATACTGGGAAGGATGAGGATGAATCCATCATTCTTGGAAGACCCTTCCTAGCCACAGCAAGAGCAACGATTGATGTGGACAGAGGAGAATTGATCCTTCAACTGAATGAGGAATCCCTTGTGTTTAAAACTCAATGATCTCCTTCTGTAACTATGAAGAGGAAGCATGAAAAGCTTCTCTCACTGCAGAGTCAACCAAAGTCCCCACAGTCAAACTCTACGTTTGGTGTTGGGAGGCCTCAACCAAACTCTAAGTTTGGTGTTGAACTCCCATATCTAAACTCTAAGTTTGGTGTTGGGAGTCTATAAAATTGACCTGATCACCTGTGTGGCTCCATGAGAGCCCACTATCAAGCTATTGACATTAAAGAAGCACTTGTTAGAAGGCAACCCAATGTTATTTAATCATTTTTATTTTATTTTCTCTTTGTTATTTCATGTTTTATTAGGTTGATGATCATGTGGAGTCACAAAAACTACTGAAAAATCAAAAACAGAATGAAAAACAGCATTGAAAATAGAACACCCTGGAGGAAGGGTTTACTGGCGTTTAAACGCTAGTAAGGAGCATCTGGCTGGCGTTCAACGCCAGAACAGAGCATGGAGTTGGCGCTGAACGCTAGAAACAAGCATGAAGCTAGCGTTCAACGCCCGAAATATGCTGCATATGGGCGTTAAATGCCCAGAACAAGCATCACTTCGGCGTCTAAATGCCAGAAATGCATGCAAAGGCATTTTACATGCCTAATTGGTGCAGAGATGTAAATCTTTGACACCTCAGGATCTGTGGACCCCACAGGATCCCCACATACCTCCACTCACCTTCCCTCCTCATAATCCTATATCACCATCTCTCTCTCTCTCCATTCACAGTCATCCCTTCTGTTTTCCATTCACCACTCACATCCATACACCCCACCTACCTTCAAAATTCAAAATCTCTTTTCCACCCAAGCCCACCCATATAGCCGAATACACACATCCCTCCATCTCCTCCATATCTTCTTCTTCTACTATTCTTTCTTCTTTTCCTCGAGGGCGAGCAACATTCTAAGTTTGGTGTGGTAAAAGCATAGCTTTTTTTTTATTTTTCCATAACCATTGATGGCACCTAAGGCCAAGGAAACCTCTAAAAAGAGGAAAGGGAAGACAAAAGCTTCCACCTCCGAGTCATAGGAGATGGAGAGATTCATCTCAAGGGTCTATAGCTCAGTGGTAGAACATTTGACTGCAAATCAAGAGATCCTTGAGATACCTCAGGGGATACATTTTCCTCCACACAATTATTGGGAGCAACTAAGGATAGGAGCACCAAGAGCACTCCATCATCCTCCATGAAATTAGAGAAGATCAAAGAGCTTTGAGGGAGGAGCAACAAAGACAAGGAAGAGCTCAAGGACATCATTTGTTCCTCAAGAAGAAAACGCCACCATCATTAAGGTGGACTCATTCCTTAATCTCCTTGTTTATTTATTTTCCTGTTTTTCGATTTTTATGCTTTATGTTTGTTTATGTTTTTGTCTTCATGATCACTAGTATTTAAGTGTCTATGCCTTAAAGTTATGAATGTCCTATAAATCCATCACCTCTCTTGAATGAAAAAATGTTTTAATTACAAAAGAACAAGAAGTACATGGTTTCGAATTCATCTTTAAAACTAGTTTAATTATTTTGATGTGGTGATAATACTTTTTATTTTCTGAATGATTGCTTGAACAGTGCATATGTCTTTTGAAGTTGTTGTTTATGAATGTTAAATATGTTGGCTCTTGAAAGAATGATAAACAGGAGAAATGTTATTTGATAATCTGAAAAATCATAAAATTGATTCTTGAAGCAAGAAAAAGAAGTGAATACAGAAAGCTTGCGAAAAAAAAAGAGAAAAATGGCGAAAAAAATAATAGAAAGAAAAAGAAAAAGCAAGTAGAAAAAGCCAAAAGCTCTTAAAACCAAAAGGCAAGAGCAAAAAGCCAATAACCCTTAAAACCAAAAGGTAAGGGTAAATAAAAATGATCCCAAGGCTTTGAGCATCAGTGGATAGGAGGGCCTAAAGGAATAAAATCCTGGCCTAAGCGGCTAAACCAAGCTGTCCCTAACCATGTGCTTGTGGCGTGTAGGTGTCAAGTGAAAACTTGAGACTGAGCGGTTAAAGTTAAGGTCCAAAGCAAAAGAAGAGTGTGCTTAAGAACCCTGGACACCTCTAATTAGGGACTTTAGCAAAGCTGAGTCACAATCTGAAAAGGTTCACCCAATTATGTGTCTGTGGCATTTATGTATCCGGTGGTAATATTGGAAAACAAAGTGCTTAGGGCCACGGCCAAGACTCATAAAGTAGCTGTGTTCAAGAATCAACATACTGAACTAGGAGAATCAATAACACTATCTGAACTCTGAGTTCCTATAGATGCCAATCATTCTGAACTTCAATGGATAAAGTGAGATGCCAAAACTATTCAAGAGGCAAAAAGCTACAAGTCCCGCTCATCTGATTGGAGCTATGTTTCATTGATATTTTGGAATTTATAGTATATTCTCTTCTTTTTATCCTATTTGATTTTCAGTTGCTTGGGGACAAGCAACAATTTAAGTTTGGTGTTGTGATGAGCGGATAATTTATACACTTTTTGGCATTGTTTTTAGTATGTTTTCAGTATGATTTAGTTAGTTTTTAGTATATTTTTATTAGTTTTTAATTAAAAATCACATTTCTAGACTTTACTATGAGTTTGTGTGTTTTTCTGTGATTTCAGGTATTTTCTGGCTGAAATTGAGGGACCTGAGCAAAAATCAGATTCAGAGGTTGAAGAAGGACTGCAGATGCTGTTGGATTCTGACCTCCCTGCACTCAAAGTGTATTTTCTAGAGCTACAGAACTCCAAATGGAGCGCTTCTAATTGCGTTGGAAAGTAGACATCCAGGGCTTTCCAGCAATATATAATATTCTATACTTTGAATAAGGATTAATGACGTAAACTGGCGTTCAACGCAAGTTCCATGCTGCATTCTGGAGTCAAACGCCAGAAACAAGTTGCAAAGTGGAGGTCAACGCCAGAAACACGTTACAAACTGGCGTTCAACTCTAAGAATAACCTCTCCACGTGTAAACTTCAAGCTCAGCCCAAGCACACACCAAGTGGGCCCCGGAAGTGGATTTCTACATCATTTACTCAATTTTGCAAACCCTAGTAACCAATTTAGTATAAATAGGACTTTTTACTATTGTATTAGACATATTGGGACGTTTAGTTCTTAGATCATGGGGGCTGGCCATTTGGCCAAGCCTGAACCTTCATCACTTATGTATTTTCAACGGTAGAGTTTCTATACACCATAGATTAAGGTGTGGAGCTCTGTTGTTCCTCAAAGATTAATGCAAAGTACTACTGTTTTTCTATTCAATTCAACTTATTCCGCTTCTAAGATATTCATTCGCACTTCAATATGATGGATGTGATTATCGTGACAGTCATCATCGTTCTCAACTTATGAACGCGTGCCTGACAACCACTTCCGTTCTACCTTAGATTGAATGGATATCTCTTGGATATCTAATACAGGGGACCGAGTCCGAGATATTAGTGTCTTCGTGGTATAAGTTAGAATCCATGGATGGCCATTCCTGAGATCCAGAAAGTCTAAATCTTGTCTGTGGTATTCCGAGTAGGATCTGGGAAGGGATGGCTGTGACGAGCTTCAAACTCGCGAGTGCTGGGTGTAGTGACAGACGCAAAAGGATAGTAAATCCTATTCCAGTATGATCGAGACCCGACAGATGATTAGCCATGCAGTGACAGCGCATTGGACCATTTTCACAGGAGGATGGGATGTAGCCATTGACAACAGTGATGCCCTACATAAAGCTTGCCATGGAAAGGAGTAGGATTGATTGGATGAAGACAGCAGGAAAGCAGAGATCAGAGGAACGAAAGCATCTCTATACGCTTATCTGAAATTTTCACCAATGAATTACATAAGCACCACTATCCTATTTTATATTTTATTTATTTTCATCCACTATAATTTCTTAATACAATTTAATCTGCCTGACTGAGATTTACAAGGTGACCATAGCTTGCTTCAAGCCAACAATCTCCGTGGGATCGACCTTTACTCACGTAAGGTTTATTACTTGGACGACCCAGTGCACTTGTTGGTTAGTTGTACGAAGTTGTAAAATAGATATAAGATCATGAACGTGCGTATTGAGTTTTTAGCACCGTTACCAAGGAATGGAATGATCGCAATTTCGCACACTAACTAGCCGCTTTGAGGATCTCTGTAGGTTCTCTAGGGCGTGTCAGGGTGCTCCGGAGACCTATGAAAGCTGAAAGTGCATCAAGTATCAAAAGGGCTTGAAGGATATCATCATGACCGCTGTGGCTCCTTTGGAGATTCGGATTTTCTCCGATTTGGTGAACAAGGCGAGAGTTGTTAAGGAATATGCAAAGACGATAGCCTCGCCAAGGGACGCTCGTGGAGGAAACACTGATAGGGAACGTGACGATTACCTTGGACCAAGGGGACAAAACTTCAAGAGAAATGGTGAAGGGAAGCAGTCAAGAGCTTACCCCTCTGATATGAAATGTCAGGAGTGTGGAAACTACCATCCGAATAAGCCATACCAGTTGGGTATGAAGCTATGTTACAAATGTGGCGCACCGGGACATTTGGTTAGAGATTGTCCACACCGAGGAACAGATGAGGCGGGTCCATCACAATAACAGTGTTGAGGTAATCATGGATCTGATAGCCGAACCTTAACTTATTTTCATAGTATAGACTATCACTCTTCTTGTTGAAAAAATTTTAAAGCTTAGAAGGATTTTTAAATTTGGTTTGGAACTTTGGTTTAAATGATTTGGTTTTGAAACTAGGATTCGAACTTTTGATTAAATGATACAATTTAGAAAGGAAAGTGAGTTCTATGATTTTATTAACTTGTGATTTTGGTTTGTAAATTTAAGTTATCAAAAGGGATTTAAATTGAACGGTTTTGATTTAAGGGTTTTAATGAATTTAGAAAAATCATGCTTCAAAGTGATTGATTTACAATAAGAGATTTTGACTCTTTTGAGAAGGTTTTAACAATGGACTCATTTAGATTGAACTTGTTTTAAAGGTTTTGAAAAATATTACAAAATCGGTATTTGGTTTAAGTAAAATTTTTGGATTCTTAATGACAATAATCAGCGTGATACAGCAAAAGGCAAAAGAGAACATCGACACGGTAGGATGATGGTGAATGAGAGGCTTTGGCAACTTGTTGGGTTGATAACGTTGATAGTAGAATGCTTTATGGAGAATATATATATCGCGTGATTCAAATTTTTGAGGGCGAAAATTTTATTAGGAGGGGAGAATGTAAAAACCGGAGTTTTCACGTAAAACCATTTTAATAAAATAATTTTAGTGCCCGAAATAGATTCAAAATTCATAAGTTTTAATTTGAAAATATAAAGGTGAAATTTGGTTTCATTGAATTTTTATAAAAGGTACCGGCACTTAGGCTGACAGTACCGGCTCTAGTCTGTCTAGTACCGCGTATTTTGAAAAATAAGGTTTTTAAAGTTGATTTATTGTTTTGAAAGGATAAAAATAATTTAGAATTTAAAACCAGGCACTAATATTAAAGGTTTTGGCCCAAAATGTGCCAAACGGACCAAAAATGCTAACGGGTTGGACCGGGCCCAAACCAAGCCCAAGGCCCAACTTATATAAACCCATTAATGAGCATTTCAGCTCATTTGATGCAAAAAGAGAGAGAGGGGCGCGGTTTGAGAGAAGAGAGAAGGGGTGGTGTTACTATTTACATCCACCTTCCGGGAGCCATAACTTGAGCTCCGGAACTCCGATTGACGAGCCGTTTGCGGCCACGCGAAGCTCTCCTCAAGTTCTTCAATTCTATCTAAGCAAACCTGGTAAAGAATCATGTGTCACTTCCCAGTTTCCAGCCCTAGAATTCTGCGTTTTTGGGGTTATGGTTTTGAGTAGATTTTGTGATTTTGCTTGTTTAGGTGATCTCTAGTAGCGAATAATTGTTGGATTTTACCCCTAATCTCGTTGGTTAACGTAAAGTTTCACTAAACCCTTGTGTTTAGTTATTTTGTGTATCTTAGGTTTTGATTTTGGTATATATATAATGTTAGTTTGAGCTTTGGTGGCTTGTTGGTGAGATTGAAAGTTCGTTGGACTTCAATCTTGGTGCGTTGTGCTTTTTGGGGAGCGGCCAAGGTATGGTTTTGGTCTCCTCTATGTAATATGTAATATCAATGGACACTTAGGCTAGTTGACCTTAAGATAGGTTGAAAGTTGTGGTCGTATGATTAGTTGTATATAAATGTATGCTTGATGATGGTTTGGATGTAGGATGAATGAGTTTGAATGTGATGATATATATATATATATATATATATATATATATATATATATATATATATATATTGTTAGATGATGATTATTGATGAGTTGTGTTGGTGGGTGTTGAGATTTGAAGATGGACACTGATGATGATTTTTGATTGTTGGTTATGGTGGTTGATGAGGATTGTTGAGTATTATTGGTGTTGATGAGTTTTATGATAGGTTTGGTTAATGATAGATATTGTTTGATAATGGCTATTGGAATTTATGAGGTTTTGTCTTGGTAGTTGAGGTTGTTATTGATTGATGATGATTATGAGTGTAGATTTGTGACTAAATGAGAAATTATGGATTGGTAGTGAGATATGGTATAATGATGTTGAGGTATGATGCTTGATGACTTTGAATGATTGTATATTGTTGGATGTTGATTTAAAGCATGAATGAGGTTGATGATGAGAATCGATAGTGGTAAAATGATTATTGGTGAATATGTTGGCGGAGGATTGACTTTGGTATCATATAATTGAGGTTTGATGGTTGAGAATAGTACAATATGTTATAAAGGGTAGATTTTGATGAGAAGTGGAGTTTAGAATGGTTTTAATTGGTTTTGGTTGGTTTAAGTTGTGAAAATGAGAAAATTGGTAAGTTGTGAACTTTTGGTAAAAGTTGGTTTTTGGAGAACTTTGTCTGATCATAACTTATGCCTCAGTTTTCAAAATTGGTTGAAATTTGATTGAAATTCATGCTTATTAAAAACTCTTCAAATCGATATAAACTTTGCAAAATTTAGATTTTTGTAGTTTTGATCATTCAAAGATTGGTGTCAAAATCTGAAATTCTGCATGGTTGCAGAATTTTATAACTTCTGGTATGTGCACACGCACAACCCTGCAAAATTTTAAACCTGTGCGCACACATAGACCTGTGCGTACGCACAAGCAGGGAAAAGCTTTCTATTTACAGCGCTAGCACAGCTTGTGTGTGCGCATACCAATGAGGATTTACAACCTGTGCGCACGCACAGCTCTGTGCACACGCACAAGTTGGGAAGGAGAGTCTGTTGAGGGTGCTAGCACACCTTGTGCGAGTGAACATACCTTGCAAAATTTGGTTCCTGTGCGTATGCACACCCCTGTGCGTACGCACACTTAAAAATCTCCTGGGCGTGCGCACGCATACCCCTGTGCGTACGCGCACGTCCTGCTTCTCAAATTTAAGTTTTGTTTTCAACTATTTCACCTTCCCAACAAGATTGTAAGCTTCTATGACACCATTTTAAGGCTTTTGGAGATATATTTGGGTATGAGAACATAGAGAAGACTTTAGAAATTTAGTTGACGTTATCTTGGAAAAAATTAGAAAACAGAGACTTAGGTTTTCGGTATTACTGAGGATGGTTTGATGGCATGTGAAGGTGGATTGGTATGTGAAATGAGAAATGATGAACTGTTGAGTTTGGAACTGAAATGTGAATTGGCAGTGGTTGAGATGAGTTGAGGACTCTGAATGAGTATGAGTGGAAGTGTGCTATGAGGTGTGGCCTCTGAGATTGAATATCTAATTATGAAATGCATTGTTCTCCGTCGTAGGGGCTGTGGCAGTCTCCCGCTTACGTTCGGATGTGAGGTTGAAGCTGGGCTTCTCACTCATATTTTTTCTCAAGAGGACGGTGGTAGGGCAAGCTCCCTCGGAATGTTTTCCTCTGAAAGGAGAAGGTGGTAGGGCACTCATCCCTCAGAATTTTTCTTCTTGAGCATGGATTTCTCTCTGATTAAAAGGTGGTAGGGCAATAACCAATAGAATCATGTGGCAACCAAAGGAAGGTGGTAGGGCATGCTCCCTCGAAATGTTTCCCTCTGAAAGGAGAAGGTGGTAAGGCACTCATCCCTCGGAATTATTCCTCCTTATGCGCAATAGAGAGACTAATCCGGGAGTTGTCGACCGGATTTTCTGTCGGGTTTGGCACAATAACCGACATGTGATATCACAGCCAATAGGACAGACATTCATCATGTGTATCTTCTATATGTTTTCTTGCTTTGATTACTTGAGTTTGTCTAATTGTATAATATGCCTACTTGCTTCTTGAATTACTTATTATATATATGAATACTACCTGTGTTTTCCTTGCTTGCATTATCTGTGTTTGTTTGGTGCTGAGGAGGTTAGGTAGGCGGCGGCGATAGGATTGCACGGAGTGTAGGTTGGTGTAGGCTGTGGGACAACAGTGACTAGTTCTAGTTAGAAATCCCCTAAGATTAGATACCTTGTTTATTATTCACGGTTTAAATTATTTATTTCGTAAAGTTGGGATATTTGTTTGGTATGAAGCTCTAGGATTGCCTCTGGCATCCCGGGGTCTTACATCTTACATTAATGGGTACTGTTACCATACTAAGAACCTCCGGTTCTCATTCCATATGTTGTTGTTTTTCAAATGTAGGTTGCAACCCACCTCAGTGAGTTGCTTGATGGTAACAGAGCGTAGGATCATATTCTATTTGTTGTGATTTTGGTTATTTTGATTAGTACTCTCACTTTTGTATTTACTTTTGCCTTAGAGGCTAACTTTGAGAATGATATTCTGTATAAGCTGTTTTTACTTTTAAACCTCTGTATGTCAGTATCTATAGCTAGCCGGCTTAAACTTCACAAGCCGTGGCTAGATCTTTATATTATCATACCCTTCTATTTTGTTATATTACATCTATATCTTGTGCATTAAGTTTGTGGCTTTGTGAGTACGTTTTGCGCTTTTCAAATTATGTTTTGAGTTGTATCCTTCATCGTGCTTCTAGAATAATTATTATTCCTTATATATATATATGTTTGAGCCTTAGCATTGTCGTAACCCTTGATTAACCTTTATCTTACGGCATGAGGTAAGGCTTAGGGTAATTAGGGTGTTACATTCTTTAGATTCTTTTAATCTTTTGACTCTCTGCTCTCCTGTGACAGAGGTTCTTTAATATTTTTCTTTTCTTTCTTCTTCTTTACTTTCCTATTATTCCATAATATAAATTATCTTCGCATTATTCCTTCGCCTTTCCCTAAGTGTCTTATGGAAAAGAATTATAAAGTTCTTTAATTAAGTCTGCCTTCTCTAAAGCTTTTAAGATTACTCTGCTTGCTTGCTTTCTCCTTAATATTACACATTATAATATTTTTGCAAAATAACATCTTTGATAAATACTAATTTTAATAATAATTTATTTTAATATAAATGAGTAATTTTAAAGCAGTATTTAAAATAATATTTATAATCTTCTTTTAAAACTTAGTTTATAAAATCTTATTTTTAAACTTTTATTAATTGCTTTCTAAATCACGAAGTTTTAATATTCTATTTTCAACCTCCATATTTTATAAAATCATATTTGAAACCCTCACTTATTTTCATATTTATAAAAATAATCCTGAACTTTTATAAAATACTCATTTTTACCCCGTACTTTATTTATTATCCAAAATACCGAGAAACTTATATAATTACAAATTTTACCTTGATTTTTACATATAAATACAATGTTATCCTTCAGAAATAAAGTTTAAATACTAATATTCCTCTTATACCCAAAACTGAAACCCTTAGCCTTTTCCTTTCAAAATATTATTTGTATTTTAATCCGTTTTCGAGTCAATCTTTTGGTTACCGATTTTTCGTAACTTTTAATCTTTTCTCTCGGCCATCAATCCTCACCAAATTTATCTCAAAATACCACATCACAACAGTTCCCAAAACCATTAAAATAACCACAGTTGAGCTATTTCTCATAGCCAAACCAACAAATCACAAGCAACAACAATAATTCAACATAAACTCATTCAAACTCAAATAATAATTAACCAAATCAAAATTCACTTATCAAATTCATATTTAATTATTATAAAGTACCAAACCCTACCTCCGTACAGAAATCACAACAACAGAAACTTCGGAAAAACTTTTTGATTGAGGTGCTGAAGAAGAAAATGTCAGAAATCGTCTGTGCCTCCTAGAATTCTAATTGACCGAACTCAAAGTGAAGAGGACTTACGTCACCGTCAATTTCTACCAGACAATATATAAAGGAGGAATATATAAACATTTTTACCGGATTAGATTTTTTATTAGAATTACAAATCGCAAGAAATCGAACGCTGAAAATTTACGGTGCCATTGCTTCTCGTTCTCTCCCACTTACGGTGCTTTCTTTTCTTTTTCTCCAAATGCACGTTCGGTGATGCATGAGGAATGAAGGATTGTTATGGGTAAAAGATCATTATGTATCGTGGTTATATAGAAAGAAAACAAGTGTCTTGCTTTATATATATATATATATATATATAAGCCACCTTTGGCTTCTTCTTTTCTTTTTTTTTTATTTCTTTAACGGCTTCGACAAGGATAATAATAATAATAATAATAATAATAATAATAATAATAAATATTATTATTATTATTATTATTATTAATTTATATTTTGTCTATCAAAATAATTTCTAACAAATAATTTAAATTAACAGAATAAATCATAATTAAATTAAACTTTAATAATCATAAAATTCTATTTAATTATTTTTAACATTTCTTAAATAAATAATTATTTAATTAATTTTTTTAAATGTCGGGGTGTTACATAAAGTAATCACAATCAAATCAAATCCACAATTGAATTGAGTTATTGAACGGAGATTACAAACTTGCAAGATAAGAGATGATTATGGTTGAAAACATGTAATTGAGCAATCGAACCCCTCACCGGATGTGTATACGCTCTAGTCGCTCAAGTGTTTAGGGTTGATTCACTTTTTTCTCCTCTAATCATGCTTTCTAAGATTTGTTTTTCATCTAACACTCAACAATTATTCAATACATACATACAAATATCATGAGTACTTTTCACAAGGTTGTAATGGGGTTAGGGTCAAGGTAAGGATGTATATGGTCAAGTGGACTAAAACTTGAATTTTTGATTAGCTTAAACTCTCATCTAACACATATAACAACCTATACAATTCAAATGCAAACCTAACTACCCATTATTCACTTTTTCACACACTCATGCATTCCCTTTTTAATTCGCATCCCATATGCATTATTCTTATTACCTTACTTTTCTTGAGGCACTTTGTCCCCTTTTTATTGCTTTCCTTCTTTTTTTTCTTATTATTCTTTTTTTTCATTCTATTATTATTATTTTTTTCAATAATAAAATATATACAAAAGTATCAATGCATATGGTTTTAACATTTAATGCATGAGTATGTAACCAATTCCTAAGATCTTCAACAAAAATACAAAAACTACACTTTCACCTCTACCAATGTTCCCAAACTTTTCCTACTTAAAATGATATACACTATCACTAGCCTAAGCTAATCAAAGATCCAAATTAAGGAAATTTATTGTTTTTCACTTAGGGGTAGTGGTGTGCTAAACTTAAGAACAAAAGGGATTAAACAGGCTCAAAATTAGTTAACAATGATAGATAAAAGGGTAAGGCCATTTGGATAAGTGAGCTCAAATGAAATGAAGGCCTCAATCATATAAATGCATCCATACACAAATTAATGGACATAAAGAATCAAACAAATCAAAGATTACAATCATAGAGAGAGAATAACACAAACAAGAATAAAATAGTGGTTATATGATGTAAACACATAATTAAGCTCGAAAACTCACAAGCTTATGTGTTTTTAGCTCGAAAACATGTTTCATAATATATAATTCAAGCTAGTTCAATGAAAAATTTTTTACGCAAATCAATTGGGGCTCCCTATAGATAAATTCCTTAGAAAATTTCATTATTTTGACTAAGCTTATCTTATATATGCAAACCAATACAATGCAAGTAAGAATTCTAAAAGACCTAGTAATAGAAGAAGAAGAAAAAAAATGAAATGTGAAAGTGTTTGGATTAGAAATTTTTACCCAAAAAAGTCAGCCGATTTGTTGGATGACCTCCCCACACTTAAAAGTTTGCACCGTCCTCGGTGCATTCAAAGATGATTAAGGGGGTACGACGACTACACGAGTTGCCACCTTCAGCTGGTTGATCAACCAACTCCTGCATGTTATTTCTTTCGCTTCCCTTTTTGCTTATGGTACATCATCCTGAAAGATAGAAATTAGGACAGTAAGATGAGTAAATACAAAGGTAAGGAAGCATAAATTGTTGGAGTGAGGTGATGATCACTAAAATGAAGTGAGTGAATCAGTTTGTGATATGAATGAAACAAGTGTGTGAATTCTATGTTGCATGCGAGATAGAATTCACACACTAGCATTGAATGCTATGTCACAATTTACATAAAAGAAGTATGCACTTCACTCATTTTAGTGTGCTTGAGATACTTTGAAGGAAACTTGTAGGTTAAGATTACAAACAAGTAATAAAGGGGCATAAAAGTACTTAAGCGAGAATCAAGCAATTGTGAAATGGATGATGAATGGACATTGGTTGATGTGTAAGAGAACTTAATGGACCAAATGAAGTATGAAACTAACACATCAATTAATGACACACATTGAATTTTTGTTCGCATCACCTAATTGACACGAAGTGGAAAACATAGTTGCTATTCAACATAGAAAAAGAGAGATAGAAGTTAAAATCAATCACATAGCAAGCATGATCCATATAGTTTGAGAATTTCAAAAAGATGTCTCTGGGTGAGCTTACAATCCAATTTCACAAATGAAGTGTTATGCCAAAATGAATAGTTTCAAGTATGTGTAGAGCACATAGTTAGACAATTAAGGGTCAACATGCCATTAAGGCATAAGCATAACCTTGTAATTAAGCCAAAAACAATATAGATGCATATAATCAAGCAACTCGATGCATTAAGATAAATGCACAACATCAACCATTAAGAAATTACCTAGTCATGGTTAAAGAATTTAAATCACATGGTGGCCAAAATATGCAATTCAAAATATTTAAAACGTCTTGAAGGCAATGTCATAAGCACTTGGTATGCACAAAATTAAACATGAAGAATTCAACACAAAGCAACATGATATAATCTCAATAAATAAATCCAACAATGAATATTCAAAATAACAATGCTAAAATAGCATCATACTAGTAATCAGTAGTAATACACAAAAAATCAAATTAATAATCCAACACTTAGCACCAAAATGGAAAATTAAACTAACGAAATAACAAACAAACTAATTAACTAATTAACTAATTAACTAACTAACTAAATGAGATGATGGTGGATTGCAAATGGTGGTGGTGGATGATGGTTGGAGGAGGGAAAGAAGAGAAGATAAGAGAAAAGAAGAAAAGAAACGGAGAGAATAGAAGAAAAGAAGAGTATGTGAAGCAAGGATGTGACGCATACGCGAAAGGTCACACGTACACGCGCTATGGAAAATGGGGAGTGACGCGTATACGTGGGCCACACGCACGTGGGACCGGGCAAAACAGAAAGTGACGTGTATATGTGCGATGAATTTGTGCTAGTTGCAAACTTTCCACACGGTCCTGGAACAACTTTCTGTTTGAACCGTACGATGGCACAATCCACGCACGATCTTGGCACGGTCAGATTCTGGGGTGTCACATATACGTGCGGGTCAAGTGTACGCGGGACAAGCTCCTTTTTTTTAAGACAAGCCAAACTCCAAAATTAATAAAATCTTTAAACATGCAATGGAAACAAAAGGCAATTCAAGACAAGATTATTGACTATTCAAATATGCAAGCTAAAACAAATATTTACCTAATCAACTAATCACCTAAGAGTAATATATACAAGAATGATACAAAGAAAGGAAGTGCCTAACAATGGAAACTCAGTTTATTTATCAACTATATACAAAAGAGAAAATAGAAAGAGTTTACCATGGTGGCGTGTCTCCCACCTAGCACTTTTATTTATTGTCCATAAGTTAGACATTTAGGTGAGCTCTTATCAAGGTGGCTTGTAGTTGAATTCATCCTTGAACTTCCACCAATGCTTGGTCTTCAAGTGATTGTCAGAATTTCCAATCAAGTACACCAAACCTTGGTAAAATTCTACACAAGTCAGGAGCTCCACCACATAACTCTCTCTTACTCTTCAATCCACAAATATTCCTACGTTGACCATCCGTCTCAAGCAAACCATATTCAAGTGGAATAAGAAAGCTAAGGGATATGAATTTTATCTACTTGAATGGTGTAAAGGATGATGGTGACTTAGGAAGAGAGGTCTCCAACAACTTGGGCAAGGCACTTTTCACTCCCTTGTGCTCTTCTTTTATAACTTCCACCTCTAGACAAACCTTTCCAATTTCCTCCTTGACCTCTAATTCATGTCCAATGGGAGAAGGTTTAACAAGATCATCGAGTTGATTAGTTAGTACAGACAAGAACTCATCAATGATTGAATACATTTCTTGATCACCCTCCCCTGATTCTTCAACCACTTCTTTTGGTTTAATTATCTAAACTTTCTTCTCTTGTTGTGATTCTTGCTTCTTTTCCTCTTCTTCATCTAGAAGCTCTAAGTTTTTCTCCAAGTTTTTCTTCTTGATTGCATGAGCATAGGTGGGAGGCTATGCGGTTAACAACTTCAGTCATGGTAGCCACCATGGCTTCTAGCCCTCTTTGCTCTTCTTCTTGCTTTTGGAGAAAAAAGTAAAGGTCTCTTTGTTCTTGCATAAATGATTGGAAAGCTTTATTCAATGAAGGCAGTGGTGAGAAAGAGGGTTCATTGTTTGAGAGAAAGGGTTCATAATTAGAAGGTGGTTCATATTGGTGAGAGTCTTAAGGTGGTGCATATGAAATCAGTGGTTCTTGGGAATATTGGGGGTGGAATGGTTGTGGCTCTAAGTATGGTTCACATGGTTGTTGGTATGGTGGGTATGGATTAGGATCATATGAAGGTGAATGGTGATATGGGGCTTGTGAGTAAGGTTGATAACAATATTGAGGAGGGAGTTCATATGCATATTGTGGTTATGGTTGGAAACCACAAGGAGGTCCACTACATCTATTAGATTGGTATGTATTAGGAGTTGGATTATACCCATAAGAAACCGGAGGAGGTTTTTGCCAAGAAGATTGTCTAAATGCTTGAGGCTCCTCCCACCTTTGATTACCAAATGCTTGATGCAAATCCTCATTGAAGCTTTCATTTCTATTTTCTACAACATAGTTTGAACTAAACTCATAGCCAAAAGGGTGATAATTCATAGTGAAAATAGAGGATAAAAACAAAAGCTAGCAAGAAATAAAGTAAAGAAACTCCTAAACCAAAACTAGCAAACAAGCAAAAATCAAACTATTCACAATATTTACATATGAATAATAACCAATAACAAGAACACATTGCAATTTCCCGGCAATGGCACCAAAAACTTGATGGTTAGAATTTATGCCGGTCTAAAATTTCTCAATGGAAAAGAACTTCTTCGTTGCAAGCATAGTTTAGACCAACAATAGATTCTCCAACAAAGTTTAGTTCTAGTTGTCACAAGTTCAACCCAATAAAAATAACCGAGAGTATTACTCCCGGGTTATTCTCCCTAGAAATTACAATCGAATGCTCAATTATTGGTTATGAGATTCACAGGGGTGGGTTGATAAAAAGGCAAGAATATAAATAACAAGAAAGGTAATTAAACAACTAAAGATAACAATAACTAAAGAGGCATTCATGGCAAGGATTGATAATCAAAACTCATAAGTATCTCTATTTTATTTTATGTTTTATTTATCTTTTAATTATCAAAACTCATAACCAATTGAATTCGCCTGACTAAGATTTACAAGATGACCATAGCTTGCATCAAGCCGACAATCTCCGTGGGATCGACCCTTACTCACGTAAGGTATTACTTGGACGACCCAGTGCACTTGCTGGTTAGTTGTGCGGAGTTGTGAAAAGTGTGAATCACAATTTCTCACACCAAGTTTTTGGCGCCATTGCTGGGGATTGTTCGAGTTTGGACAACTAACGGTTCATCTTGTTGCTTAGATTTAGTAATTTTATCTTATGTCTAAGCCTCTTATTTTTATTTTCGAAAACAAAATACAAAAAAAAATTAATAAAATCATAAAAATAAAAAAAATTTTGTGTTTCTTGTTTGAGTCTTGTGTCAAATTTTAAGTTTGGTGTCAATTGTATGTTTTTAATTTTTCTTGAAATTTTCGAAAATTCATGCATTATGTTCTTCATGATCTTCAAGTTGTTCTTGATGATTTTCTTTCTTTAATCTTGTGATTTTCCTGTTTTGTTTTTTTTTTGTTGTTTTTCATATGCATTTTCGAATACATAGTGTCTAAACATAAAAAATTTTTAAGTTTGGTGTTTTGTATGTCTTTCTTTTCTTAAAAATTTTCAAAAATATGTTCTTGATGTTCATCATGATCTTCAAAGTGTTCTTGGTGTTCATTTTGACATTCAAAGTGTTCTTGCATGCATTATTTGTTTTGATCTTAAATTTTTATGTCTTGTGTCATTTTGTTGTTTTTCTCCTCTTCATTAAATAAAAAATAAATAAAAATAATATCTTTCCCTTATGTTACTAATAAATTTCGAAATTTTGGTTTGATTTGGTCAAAAATTTTTTAAATTTAGTTGTTTCTTATTAGTCAAGTCAAAATTTCAATTTAAAAATTTTTTATCTTTTCAAATCTTTTTCAAAATCAAATCTTTTTCATTTTTCTTTCATGTTTTTTGAAAATTCTCCAAAATTAATTTTCAAAATCTTTTTCTTAATTTTTATTTCATAATTTTCGAACTCATTGCTAGCATTTAATGTTTTGATTCAAAAATTTCAAGTTGTTACTTGCCTAATAAGAAAGGTCAATCTATAAATTCTAGAATCATATCTTTCAGTTTCTTGTTAGTCAAGTCATCAACTTTAATTTCAAAAATCAAATCTTTTTCAATCTTTTTCAAAATAAATTTCAATCATATCTTTTTCAAAACTTAATTTGAAAATATTTTTCTCACTTCTTTTCTTTTCAAAATTTTTTTTTCAAATCTTTTTCAAAATAAATTTCAATCATATCTTTTTAAATTTTAATTTCAAAATCATTTTCTAACTTCTTATCTTTTCAAAGTTTATTTTCAAATCTTTTTCAATTAACTACTTGACTTGTTTGTTTTAATTTTAAAAATTTACTATTTCTTATCTTTTTCAAAACCACCTAACTACTTTTATCTCTAACTAATTTTCGAAAACAACTAACAACTTTTTCAAAAATCTTTTTAATTAACTAATTATTTTAAATTTTAATTTCTTCTATTTCTTTTAATAAATTCGAATACTAACCAATAATTAAAATAAAAACAAAAATATTTTTCTTTTTTTTTTAAATTAATATTCGAATACTCCCTCTCTCATCTCTTTCTATTTATTTATTTATTTATTTATCTATTTACTAACACTTCTCTTCTACTCATAATTCGAACCATCTCCCTCTCTCTGTGTTCGAATTCTTCTTATTCTCTCTCTACCTCATTCTTCTATTCTTCTATTCTTCTACTCACATAAAGGAATCTCTATACTGTGACATAGAGAATTTCTCTTCTTTTTTGTTCTCTTCTTTTTCATATGAGTAGGAACAAGGATAAGAACATTCTTATTGTAGCTGATCCTGAACTTGAAAGGACTCTAAAGAGGAAGCTAAGAGAAGCTAAAGCACAACACTCTGGAGAAGACCTAACAGAAATTTTCGAAAAAAAAAAAAGAAGTTATGGCAGCCGAAAATAACAACAATGGTGGAGATGCAAGGAAGGTACTTGGTGACTTTACTGCACCAACTTCTGACTTCTATGGAAGAAGCATCTCAATTCCTGCAATTGGAGCAAACAACTTTGAGCTTAAGACTCAATTAGTTTCTCTAATGCAGCAGAATTGCAAGTTTCATGGACTTCCATTGGAAGATCCTCATCAGTTCTTAGCTGAATTCTTGCAAATCTGTGACACTGTAAAGACCAATGGGGTTAATCCTGAGGTCTACAGACTTATGCTTTTTCCTTTTACTGTAAGAGACAGAGCTAGGATATGGTTAGACTCACAACCTAAAGAAAGCCTGAACTCTTGGGAAAAGTTGGCCAATGCTTTCTTGGCCAAATTCTTTCCACCTCAAAAGTTAAGCAAGCTTAGAGTAGAAGTCCAAATCTTCAGATAGAAGGAAGGTGAATCCCTCTATGAAGCTTGGGAAAGATACAAACAATTGATCAGAAGGTATCTTTCTGACATGCTTTCAGAATGGAGCATCCTATGTATATTCTATGATGGTTTGTCTGAATTATCCAAGATCTCCTTGGATCACTCTGCTGGTGGATCTCTTCATCTAAAGAAGATGCCTGAAGAATCCCAGGAACTCATTGAGATGGTTGCAAATAACCAGTTCATGTACACTTCTGAAAGAAATCATATGAATAATGGGACAACTCAGAAGAAAGGAGTTCTTGAGATTGATACTCTGAATGCCATATTGGCTCAGAACAAAATATTGACTCAGTAAGTCAATATGATTTCTCAGAGTTTGACTGAAATGCAGGCTGCATCAGGCAGTACTAAAGAAGCCTCCCCTGAAGGAGAAGCTTATGACCCTGAGAATCCTGCAATGGAAGAGGTGAATTACATGGGAGAATCCTATGGAAACACCTATAATCCTTCAAGGAGGAATCATCCTAATTTTTCATGGAAGGATCAATAGAAGCCTCAACAAGGCTTTAATAATAATAATGGTGGAAGAAATAGGTTTGGCAATAGCAAGCCTTTTACATCATCTTCTGAGCAACAGACAGAGAATTCTAAGTAGAGCCTCTCTGACTTAGCAACCATAGTCTCTGATCTATCTAAGACCACTCTCAGTTTCATGACTGAAACAAGGTCCTCCATTAGAAATTTGGAGGCACAAGTGGATCAGCTGAGTAAAAGAGTTACTGAAATCCCTCCTAGTACTCTCCCAAGCAATACAGAAGAGAATCCAAAGAGAGAGTACAAGGCCATCAATATGTCCAACATGGCTGAACGTGTAGAGGAGGAAGAGGCAGTGATTTCCAGTGAGGAAGACCTCAATGGATGTCCACTGGCCACTAAAGAGTTCCCCAATGAGGAACCAAAGGAATCTGAGGCTCATATAGAGACCATAGAGATTCCATTGAACTTACTGTTGCCATTCATGAGCTCTGATGAGTATTGTTCCTCTGAAGAGGATGAAGATATTATTGAAAAGCAAGTTGCTCAGTTTTTAGGAGTAATCATGAAGCTGAATGCCAAGTTATTTGGTAATGAGACTTGGGAGGATGAACCTCCATTGTTCATCAATGAACTGAATGCTTTGGGGCAACTAAAGTTACCTCAGAAGAAACCGGATCCCAAAAAGTTCTTAATACCTTGTACCATAGGCACCATGATATTTAAGAAGGCTCTGTGTGACCTGGGATCAGGAATAAACCTCATGCCACTCTCTGTAATGGAGAAACTAGGGATCTTTGAGGTACAAGCTACAAGATTCTCACTAGAATTGGCAGACAAATCAAGGAAACAGGCTTATGGACATGTAGAGGATGTCTTCGTGAAGGTTGAAGGCCTGTACATCCCTGCTAACTTCATAATCCTAGACACTAGGAAGGATGAAGATGAATCCATTATCCTTGGAAGACCCTTCCTAGCCACAACAAGAGCTGTGATTGATGTGGACAGAGGAGAGTTAGTCCTCCAGTTGAATGAGGACTACCTTGTGTTTAAGGCTCAAGGATCTTCTTCTGTAACCATGGAGAGGAAGCATGAAAAGCTTCTATCAATACAGAGTCAAACAGAGCCCCCACACTCAACTTCTAAGTTTGGTGTTGGGAGGCCACCATTAAGCTCTGAGTCTCTGTGAAGCTCTCTAAGAGCTCACAGTCAAGCTATTGACATTAAATAAGCATTTATTGGGAGCCAACCCAATGTTATTTAATTATATTTATTTATTTTCCATTGTTATTTTATGTTTTCTTTAGGTTGATGATCATGTGAATTCATAAAAATAGCTACAGAGTAAAGCAAAATCAAAAACAGCATCAAAAACAGCACACCCTAGAGGACAGGCTTATTGGTGTTTAAACGCCAGTAAGGATAGTAGAATGGGTGTTTAACGCCCATGCAGGCAGCATTCTGGGCGTTCAGCAAAACGCCTAGTAAAGAAGGAATCCTGGCATTTAACGCCAGCCATGGTATCTGGCTGGGCGTTAAACGCCTAAATAGGCAGTCCAGTGGGCGTTAAACGCCATAATGGATAGCATTCTGGGCGTTTAACGCCAGGATGACGCAAGGGAGATAATTTTGTTTCCAATTCGATTTTTTTTAATTTTTCATGTCTTAATTCATAATTTTTTGCATCAAACATATTTTTAACATTCATCTTTCAATTTTTATTTTCAAAAATTAATAATCATTCCAATTCTTTTTAATTATTTTTCAATTCTTTTCAATTCCTTCCAAAACGTTTTCAAAACTTACATATCTTTTCAAATTCTTTTCAACTCTTTTTAATTCTTCTTGTATACAATAATAAGTTTTCAAAATTAATTGCATCATTCTTATTCTATTCCCTTCTATCTTATTTTGCTCGAGGACGAGCAAACCTTTTAAGTTTGGTGTGGAAAAAGCTTTGCTTTTTGTTTTTCTATAACCATTAATGACACCTACGACCAGAGAAACCTCTAGGAAGAGGAAAGGGAAGGCAGTTGCTTCCAACTCCGAGTCATGGGAGATGGAGAGATTCATCTCAAAAGCCCATCACTAGAAAGAGGATGGAGCAAACAAGAGAGCCCACTCATGGACCTCAACAAGAGCACTCCATTATCCTCCATGAAATCAGAGAGGACCAAAAGGCCATGAGAGAGGAGCAACAAAGGCAAGGAAGAGACATTGAGGAGCTCAAGCACTCCATAAGATCTTTAAGAGGAAGAACTAGCCACCATCACTAAAGTAGACCCGTTCTTTAATTTCCTTGTTCTTATTCTTCTGTTTTTCGAATTTTATGCTTTATGTTTTGTCTATGTTTGTGTCTTTATTACATGATCATTAGTGTCTAGTGTCTATGTCCTAAAGCTATGAATGTCCTATGAATCCTTCACCTTTCTTAAATGAAAAATGTTTTTATTTGCAAAAGAACAAGAAGTGCATGATTTCGAATTCTACCTTGAAATTAGTTTAATTATTTTGATGTGGTGGCAATACTTTTTGTTTTCTGAATGAATGCTTGAACAGTGCATATTTTTTATATTGTTGTTTATGAATGTTAAAATTGTTGGCTCTTGAAAGAATAATGAAAAAGGAGAAATGTTATTGATAATCTGAAAAATCATAAAATTGATTCTTGAAGCAAGAAAAAGCAGTAAACATAAATCTTGTGAAAGAAAAAAAAATTGGCAAAAAAAAATAAAAAATAAAGAAAAACAGAAAAAAAAGAAAAAAAAAGCAACCAGAAAAAGCCAGTAACCCTTTAAACCAAAAGACAAGGGTAAAAAGGATCCAAGGCTTTGAGAATTAATAGATAGAAGGGCCCAAAGGAAAAAAATCCTGGCCTAAGCGGTTAAACCAAGCTGTCCCTAACCATGTGCTTGTGGCATGAAGGTGTCAAGTGAAAAGCTTGAGACTAAGCGGTTAAAGTCGTGGTCCAAAGCAAAAAGAGTGTGCTTAAGAGCTCTAGACACCTCTAACTGGGGACTCTAGCAAAGCTGAGTCACAATCTGAAAAGGTTCACCCAGTTATGTGTCTGTGGCATTTATGTATCCGGTGGTAATATTGGAAAACAAATTGCTTAGGGTCACAGCCAAGACTCATAAAGTAGCTGTGTTCAAGAATCAACATACTGAACTAAGAGAATCAATAACACTATCTGAATTCTAAGTTCCTATGGATGCCAGTCATTCTGAACTTCAAATGATAAAGTGAAAAAGGACTGTAGATGCTGATGGATTCTGACCCTCCTGCACTCGAAGTGGATTTTCTGGAGCTACAGAAGCTTAATTGGCGCGCTCTCAATTGATTTTTAAAGTAGACATCTTGGGATTTCCAACAATATATAATAGTCCATACTTTTCCCAAGATTTGATGGCGCAAACTGGCGCTAAAAGCCAGCCTAAAACTTTCTGGCATAAAACGCCAGAACTTGCACCAGAATTGGAGTTAAACGCCCAAACTGGCACCCAAGCTGGCGTTTAACTCCAAGAACAGCCTATGCACGTGAAATCTTCAATGCTCAGCCCAAGCACACACCAAGTGGGCCCCGAAAGTGGATTTTTGCACTATCTGCCCTTAGTTACTCATTTTCTGTAAACCTAGGTTACAAGTTTAGTATAAAAACTACTATTAGAGATTTATTTTATATCTTTTGATCACTTTTGATCTTTTGATCATACTTTGGAGGCTGGCCATTCGGCCTTGCCTAGACCTCTTTCACTTATGTATTTTCTACGGTGGAGTTTCTACACCCCATAGACTAAGGTGGGCAGCTCTGCTGTTCTTCATGAATTAATGCAATTACTACTGTTTTCTATTCAATCACGCTTGATTCTATTCTAATATACTCACTCGTACTTCAATCTCGAGAATGATATGATCTGTGACACTCATCATTATTCTCAATTCTATGAACGCGTGCCTGACAACCACTTCTGTTCTATCTGAGCTCAACGTAGTCATTGGGCGACAGCTTGAGTGCGTATCTCTTGGGTATCTAATACATGGCCGATTCTGTGAGATTAGTATCTTCGTGGTATAGGCTAGAACCAATTGGCAGCATTCCTGGGATCCGAAAAGTCTAAACCTTGTCTGTGGTATTCCGAGTAGGATCCTGGGAAGGGATGACTGTGACGAGCATCAAACTTGCGAATGTTGGGCGCAGTGACAGTGTGCGAAAGGACAAGGGTCCTATTCCGACGCTAGCAGGAACCGATAGATGATTAGCCGTGCGATAGCTGTACATGGTATTTTTCATCCGAGACGAGCAATCCGACAGTTAATTAACCATGCAGAGATCGTACCTGGTATTTTTCATCCGAGAGGATCATACAGCTTGCCATGGAAGGGAGCACGCATGATTGGAAGAAGGCAATAGGAAAGCAGAGGTTCAGAAGCAACAAAGCATCTCCAAACGCTTATCTGAAATTCCAACCAATGAATTACATAAGTATCTCTATTTCATTTTATGTTTTATTTATCTTTTAATTATCAAAACTCATAACCAATTGAATTCGCCTGACTAAGATTTACAAGATGACCATAGCTTGCTTCAAGCCAATAATCTCCGTGGGATCGACCCTTACTCACGTAAGGTGTTACTTGGACGACCCAGTGCACTTACTGGTTAGTTGTGCAGAGTTGTGAAAAGTGTGAATCACAATTTCCCACACCAACGACTCTTCAAACAAAACTGGGAATGGCGCAGGTGTAATTATAGAAAGCGATCAGGGAACCCAAATTGAGCTAAATAACCAAGCTTGAATACGAGGCACTACTGGCTGGTTTAAGACTGGCTAAGGAGGTATGAGTTCAAAAGCTTACCGTGTTCAGTAATTTACAAGTAGTCACCTCACAAATAGAAGGGAGCTACCAAGCTAAAGATCCCACCATGAAAAAATACTTAGACAAAACCAGAGAACAACTTGGACAATTCGAGGGATATAAGGTCCGACATATACCTAGGGAACAGAATGCCCGAGCTGATGCACTTTCAAAACTAGTCAGCACAAAACCAGGGGACAATAATAGAAGCCTCATCCAAAAAACACTGCAAAATCCATCAATCTCGGAGGAAGAAAAGGTCCTAACCATATCAGGTTAGGGTCGTTCCCCCGGAGTCAAGGAAGGAAAACAAACCCTCTCCTCAGGGTCCGGCGACACCAACTCATGATTCTTCTCCTCATCCCTATCCCTACAAACTCTATGAAACCTCCTAAGTCGCACACAGTACTCAAGAACACACATTAAAACTATGGAATCCAGCCAGTCAGACATGCCATCCAGGATCTTAGTAGACATCTCAGCAATATTTTTGCGGGAAGACATAGGTGAAATATTCCTATCGTAAGAAAAAGAAAAATGGGGTTACTACCAAACAACCAAGGCAAATAAGGAAACAACTCGGACAATAACAGCAAAACATCAAGTGTCAGATACAGCAGTAAAAGGAAAACCCCAAGACTCACACGAAAGTCCAGGGGCACCCTTCGGAGGCAACAACAGGGCAAAAACACAGAGAAGAGAAGTAAAAAATATATACCCAAACAGTCCAAACACCTCTCAAACAAAAGGTCAAAACAAAAGCTAGAACTTTTGTACAAAAGGAGTCAGGCAACAATGAAAATAAACAGGAATAGCAACAAAACCCTAAGCAAAGCACACATTCTTATCAAAGGCGAACGATAAAAGAAAAGTCACAAAAAATGATCAAAGATGCAAACTTTTTGCAGAAAGAACCAAAGTTCTTCAGAGCAAAAACCCAGATACAAAGTCAAAGCCTTACATCAAAAGCATGCACAGTTGTCGAAACTTAAAAAAGAGAGAGAGAAAAGAACGACTAACCTGTAGAAAAGAAGATGAGAAACGGCTCAAATCAAGAAAAACGAAGATACCAACTACCAAACTCAAAGGGAAGAGGTCGACCTACTTCCAGAAGTCTGAGAAAGAGCTCGAACTAGAGAGGAAGCACTAAAGCGTCGAAAGGACCTAAGGTCGGTCAGGAGAAGGGAAGCTAGCAGCCAACTGGAAAGGACCATACCAAGTTGTTCAGAAGTACTGGGGAAAGGTCACCACAAAGTGTCTGACCTCGAGGGGCAAGAGCTACCAAGGTCATGGCATGCCTGCAATCTAAGAAGGGCGCCATGCTGAGATCTAAAAGATTGCCCGACCTAGAAGGGTAAGCACTAACATATCTTAGAGATTGAGTTGTTTGATGTATGGGGTATTGACTTCATAGGGCCTTTCCCACCATCATACTCAAATACTTATATTCTGGTGGCAGTAGACTATGTATCTAAATGGGTAGAGGCAATTGCAACACCCACTAATGATACTAAGACATTGATGAAATTCCTCCAGAAGCATATCTTCAGTAGGTTCGGTGTCCCTAGGATACTGATTAGTGATGGAGGCACTCATTTCTGCAATAAACAGCTTGACTTTGCTCTGGTATGATACAGAATTAACCATAAAATGGCAACTCCATATCATCCACAGACAAATGGACAGGCTAAAGTCTCAAATAGAGAACTAAAACGGATCCTGGAACGGACAGTAAGTACTCGTAGAAAGGATTGGGCAAGAAGTCTGGATGATGCTCTGTGGGCATACAGAACCGCATTCAAGACTCCTATAGGGACCTCTCCATACCAGCTTGTGTATGGAAAAGCCTGTGATCTGCCAGTGGAACTGGAACACAAGGCCTACTGGGCAACCAGGTTCCTAAACCTTGACGCTAAGGTAGCTGGAGAGAAAATATTACTCTAGTTGAATGAGCTGGAGGAGTTCAGACTCAATGCTTTCGAAAATGCTAAAATTTATAAAGAGAAAGCAAAAGATGGCATGACAAAAGGCTGTCATCTAGAGTCTTTGAGCCAGGACAGATGGTGCTACTATTCAACTTTAGGCTCAGATTGTTCCCTGGGAAATTGAAATCCCGGTGGAGGGGACCATATGTGATTACAAGTGTATCACCATATGGATATATAGAGCTTTAGGATATTGACTCTGA
The DNA here is from genome assembly GCF_003086295.3 of Arachis hypogaea. NCBI lineage: Eukaryota > Viridiplantae > Streptophyta > Magnoliopsida > Fabales > Fabaceae > Arachis > Arachis hypogaea. Next base: position 89,815,372 of record NC_092052.1, on the reverse strand, counting down.
CAAAAAATTCATTGTTAATGGACAAAGAGTCAAACATTATCTTAAAAGCAATGTTGAGCAAGAGTGCTCAAAACTGAGACTAAATTAAAAGCTCAGTAAAAGCCTAGCTAAAGACAGTAAAGAAGCGCTTATTGGGAGGCAACCTAATCTTATTTATTCATGTTAATTACTTTTTCATTTCATTTTCCATTGTTAGTTTATGTTTTCTTTAGGTTGATGATCATGTGGAGTCACAAAAACAGATGCAAAATTAAAGCAGAATAAAAAATAGCATAAAAAATAGCACACCCTGGAGGACAGGGTTACTGGCGTTTAAACACCAGTAAGGATAGCAGAATGGGCGTTTAACGCCCATGCAGGCAGCATTCTGGGCGTTCAGAAAAATGCCCAATAAAGACGGATTCCTGGCGTTTAACGCCAGCCAGGGTATCTGGCTGGGCATTAAACACCCAAAGGGACAGTCAAGTGGGCGTTAAACACCAGAAAGGATAGCATTCTGGGCGTTTAACGCCAGGATGACACAAGGGAGGTAATTTTGTTTCTAATTTGATTTTTTTTCAATTTTTCATGTCTTAAATCATAATTTTTTGCATCAAACATATTTTAAATGTTCATCTTTCAATTTCTATTTTCAAATATTAATAATTTTTTCAATTCTTTTTAATTCTTTTCAATTCCTTCCAAAATGTTTTCAAAACTTACATATCTTTTCAAATTCTTTTCAAATTTTTTTCAATTTTTCTTGCATAAAGTAATAAGTTTTCAAAATTAATTGCATCATTCTTCTTCTACTCCCTTCTATCTCATTTTGCTCGAGGACGAGCAAACCTTTTAAGTTTGGTGTGGAAAAGCTCAGCTTTTTGCTTTCCATAACCACTAATGGCACTTAAGGCCGGAGAAACCTCTAGAAAAAGGAAAGGAAAGACAGTTGCTTCCAACTCTGAGTCATGGGAGATGGAGAGATTCATCTCAAAAGCCCATCACTAGAAAGAGGATGGAGCAAACAAGAGAGCCCAGTCATGGACCTCAAACAAGAGCACTCCATTATCCTCCATGAAATCAGAGAGGACCAAAAGGCCATGAGAGAGGAGCAACAAAGGCAAGGAAGAGATATTAAGGAGCTCAAGCACTCCATAGGATCTTCAAGAGGAAGAACTATAAAAAAAACCAGTGAAAAGGCAGCGAAAAAGCAGTGAAAAACACAAAGCTTGCGAAAAAAAAAGAAAAGGCGAAAAATAAAAGAAAAAGAAAGAAAAAGAAAAAGCAAGTAGAAAAAGCCAGTAACCCTTTAAACTAAAAGGCAAGGGTAAAAAGGATCCAAGGCTTTGAGCATTAATGGATAGGAGGGCCCAAAGGAATAAAATCCTAGCCTAAGCGGCTAAACCAAGCTGTCCCTAACCATGTGCTTTTGGCGTGAAGGTGTCAAGTGAAAAGCTTGAGACTGAGCGGTTAAAGTCGTGGTCCAAAGCAAAAAGAGTGTGGTTAAGAACTCTGGGCATCTCTAACTGGGGACTCTAGCAAAGCTGAGTCACAATCTGAAAAGGTTCACCCAGTTATGTGTCTGTGGCATTTATGTATCTGGTGGTAATACTGGAAAACAAAATGCTTAGGGTCACGGCCAAGACTCATAAAGTAGCTGTGTTCAAGAATCAACATACTGAACTAGGAGAATCAATAACACTATCTGAATTCTGAGTTCCTATGGAGGCCAATCATTCTGAACTTCAAAGGATAAAGTGAGATGCCAAAACTGTTCAGAAGCAAAAAGCTACTAGTCCCGCTCATCTAGTTGAAACTAATGTTCATTGATATTTTTGAAATTTATTGTATATTCTCTTCTTTTTATCCTATTTTGTTTTTAGTTTCTTGGGCACAAGCAATAATTTAAGTTTGGCATTGTGATGAGCGGATAATTTATACCCTTTTTGGCATTGTTTTTACATAGTTTTTAGTATAATTTACTTACTTTTTATTATATTTTTATTAGTTTTTATACAAAAATCACATTTTTGGATTTTACTATGAGTTTTTGTGTTTTTCTGTAATTTCAAGAATTTTCTGACTGAAATTGAGGGACCTGAGCAAAAATCTGATTGAGAGGCTGAGAAAAGACTGCAAATGCTGTTGGATTCTGACCCTCCTACACTCGAAGTGGATTTTATGGAGCTACAGAAGCCCAATTCGCGCTCTTTCAATTGCGTTGGAAAGTAGACATCTTGTGCTTTTCAGCAATATATAATAGTTCATACTTTACCTGAGATTGGATGGCCCAAACTGGCGTTAAAAGACAGCCAAAAACTTTCTGGCGTAAAACGCCAGAACTGGCACATTTCTTGGCGTTAAACGCCCATTTTGGCACCCAGGGTGGCGTTCAACTCCAACTTTAGGCATATGCACGTGAAAGCTTGAAAGCTCAGCCCAAACACTCACCAAGTAGATCCCGGAAGTGGATTTCTGCACTATCTGCACTTTTAGAGAGTCAGTTTACAACTCATGACATTTTACACTTCATATTGCATCTTCTACGGCATGAGTCTCTAAACCCCATAGGTGGGGGTGAGGAGCTCTGCTGTGTTTCAATGGATTAATGAAATTACTACTGTTTTCTATTCAATCACACTTGATTCTATTCTAAGATATTCACTCGTACTTCAATATAGAGAATATGATGATCCGTGACACTCATCATTATTCTCAATTCTATGAACGCGTGCCTGACAACCACTCACGTTCTATCTGAGCTCAACGTAGTCATTGGGCAATAGCTTGAGTGTGTATCTCTTGGGTCTCTAATCCACGGACCGAGTCCGTGGGATTAAAACCTTCGTGGTATAGGCTAGAACCAATTGGCAGCATTCCTGGGATCCAAAAAGTCTAAACCTTGTCTGTGGTATTCTGAGTAGGATTTGAGAAGGGATGACTATGACGAGCTTCAAACTCACGAATGTTGGGTGCAGTGACAGTGTGCAAAGGGATAGAGAGATCCTATTCCGACGAAAGTGAGAACTGACAATTGATTAGCCGTACAGAGACCGTGCCTGGTATTTTTCGTCCGAGAGGATCATACAGCTTGCCATTGAAGGAAGCCATGCGTGTTTGGAGAAGAAGACAGTAGGAAAGCAGAGATTCAGACGACAGAGTATCTCCGGAACCTCAGCCTATTTCTCATTACTGAATCACAAGTAGCATTTATTTCATGTTATTTACCTTTCATAAACAAAACCATTTTTATCATTTATATCCTAAGATTTACAAGATAACCATAGCTTGCTTCAAGCCGGCAATCTCCGTGGGATCGACCCTTACTCACGTAAGTTATTACTTGGATGACCCAGTGCACTTGCTAGTTAGTTGTGCGAAGTTGTGAAAAGTGTAATCACAGTTTCATGCACCACATCCGCACAAGGGTGTGCGCTCGCTCGCACATATCAGAAATCATGAAATTCTGCAACCTTGCAAAATTTCAGATTTTTAACACCAACTTTGAATGATCATAACTTCCTCTAAAAAATTCCAATTTTCACAAACTTTATATCGATTTGAAGGGTTTTCAAAGGTCTTTAATTCTAAAAAATTTCAATCAGTTTTGAAAACCGAGACAAAAGTTATAATCGAACAAAGTTCACCAAAAACCCAATTTTACTAAACTTCACAATTACCAACATTTCTTACCATACACATTCCAACCTATACCAAACCATTCAAAACTCCATTTCTCATCAAATTTCACACTCTAAGACATATTACACCATTTTTACTACTCTTTCCTTTACATTTCAACATTCTCAACCTTGAATGTCAATATCCAATACATCAAGCAATTTCCCACCAAAACATTCACAAATTTTCATTTCATCAATATCAATCTTTCTCATCAACTCATTCATACTCCATATTAATGACTAACATACATATTTATACAAGTTTATCCTACATCATATTCTAACCCCATTACCTCAATCAACATTTACAACATCAACAACTCAAACAATCATCAACAACGTAAAAATTCCAAACCTATCCTATAGGTCACTAGCCTAAGTGTCCATGAATATTATATACTACATAGAGAAAACCAAAGCCATACCTTGGCCGATTCCCTATATGCACCAAAACTCCAATTTAGCACAAACAAGCTCCCAACCACAATCCAAGATTTCAATTCCACTCCAATAAGCACAATTAAGTTCCAATAGCTCCCAAAGCCACAACAATCCAACTATATGCATATAAATCACCTCAAATAAACCTAAGATTCCAATTAAACATAAATGCATAAGGGTTTAGTGGCTCTTACATTTTCCAACCGATTTGGATGTCAACATCCAAAGCTAAGCAAAGATTATAGTAAACCTAAACATCCAAAATCACAAAAACTCACTTAATCACAAACCCTATGAACCAAAATTTTGAAGAGAAGAATAGAAAGGATTTCATGGTTACCTCTCCAGTTTCTTGTATGGATTTTGTAGAGCTCTTCACGAGGAACGCATAGCCGCAAATGGTGCGGCGATCGGAGCTCTCTAGCTCAAGAAATGAGCTTTGGAAGATTAAAATGAATAGTGCTCATGGGGTTTCTTCTTCCTCTCTTCCTCAGCTGTGTTTTGTTGTGTTTACGTGTTTGTGCTGAAGTGGGTTCATTAAATGAGCCTTTTATATGTTGGGCTTGGGCCTAACTTGGGCCCGGTCTAACCCGTTAGCGTTTTTAGCACTTTTGGCCCAACTTCGGGCCAAACATTAAAAATTAACGCCCGGTTTTCTATTTCTAACATTTTTCTAAGGTTTTTGACGGTTTTCACTTTTTCTCGTATGGTACCGGGCAGACTTGAATCGGTTCAACCGGTTCAACTGTCGGTTTGTAGTTTTTCACAGTTTTTTGCAGAAGGCACATTTTCTGACTCAAAAAAACCCATTGAGTCCAAAAATCACCTTAAAATCCTCAAATTCTCTCTCTAACTTTTCAGAATCAAATTTGGGCAATGTTAATTACTTAATTAACCAGTTGATTAGTTGTGGTTCTTATAATTAGAACTTTTGGATTGAGATTAACTAGTCATATTTGACTTTCTCTCAATGTGAAGATAACATTATACCTTCTTCCTATGTTGAAGATGACTTAATAGGATTAGCTCTTGATAATTATTGTGTTATGATTAGTGACTAGGATAGAAAACCTATATTCTCAATCCTTTCCATGAATGTTGATAGAGGAAAATTGTCGGTAAAGAATTTCACAAAAATAGTTACGTTGCAAGTATATTTCTAAACCAACAATAAATCCTCAAATCAAATTTTGATATGATTGTCACTAGTTCAACCCCAATAAAAATAACCGAGAGTATTAATCCCAGGTCGTTCTCCCTATGAATTACAACGAAGTGCTTTATTATTGGCTATGAAGGAATGTTTTGGGGTTTTTGTAATAGGGAACAAGAAACATAAATAGCAAAAGAAATGAGCTAATAACTAAGAAATCTCTTGGAAAGGGATGAGAACTAGAAGTCCTATCCTCATTATCATCCTCAATTGTGACAAGAATTGTCAATTGCTCCCACTTAGTTAACCTCTAACTATGAAGGAAAGTCAACTGGATACAATCAACTTGAGTCTACAAGTCCTAGTCAAATCATAGTGAAAGACTAGCTTTAGTGGCATTCAAGTCAATGAGAAACTTCCAATTGTCAATCAACAAGAGAGTTTGATAACTCAAGAGTCTCCAATTACTCAATTGAAGCCAAGAGGAGAAAAATCTAACTCATGACTAAACGAAACATTTCATCAAAAACATAGAGGGCAATAAAAGTAAACATCGTCAATTGCAAGAATTAAAGGAAGCTATAAATAATCAAAGTAAGAGATCAACAATAGAAATCAAGGCAACCATTAAAAGACATGGAAATCATAAATTGCATTAAAGAAAATGAAAATCAACAAAAGAGTTTATAAACTAAAATTGACAAAATAAAGGAATTAACAAAAGAAGTAAAATGCTAGAACAAGTAAAAGTAAAAAGGAAAATTAAAGAAATGGAAGAATGAGATCTAGATCTAAAAGGAAGAAAACTAAGAACCCTAATCTAGAGAGAGGATATAGCCTCCCTCTCTAGAATTCTACATCTAAACTAAAATAAAGTGACTCTAATGAGTGAATTTATGCCGGCGTAGAATTTATCAAGAAATCCAATCGTAGTATAGTCTAAACTGACATGCAATTCCACATCAAACAATCTAAATTCAATAACCGAGAGTATGACTCCCGAGTCATTCTCACTAGGAGTGCTTCACGATGCACATTGTTGGTTAGAAAGTGTATTGGTGTTTAGAGTTTCATACAAGAGAGGAACAAGCCAATAGTGTGAGTGAAAATCAAGCAATATAAATGCCTTGGCTAGAAGTGAGAATTGGACTTCCTATCATCATCATCTCCATCAATTGTGATTACAATTAGTTATTGCTTCACTTAGTTAACCCCTAGTATTAAGGAAAGTCAAGTGAAAGTAACAAATTTGAGTTCACAAGTCCTAGTCTAACCCTAGGAAAGTCTAGCTTTAGTGACATTCAAACCAATTAGCAATCTCCAATTGATAACCAACAAAGGACATTAATAAGTCAAGTGTCTCCAATATCTCAACTCCCAAGCCAAGTTGGAAAATTCTACTCCATAGTTAAAGTTGGCATTTTCTCAAACACTTGGAGAGCAAGGATGAAAGACATTGTAAAATTGAGAGTAAACTTACAATCAAAGGTATACGCTACAAGAGATTAACAACAATCAAACAATTGAAACTAAGAACATGAAATTACCTCAATGTATTAATGGAAATAGAAGTAACAACATCCAAAAGCTAAGATCCAGAAGTAACTTGAACAATAAGAACTAAATTGAGAGTAGGAGAATCCAGATCTACAATTGGAAGCAATGTAGAGTTGAATTGACAATAGATCTCACCAATGATACAAGAGAATTCCAATTTGAGAAGCAAAACCCTAGAGAGAAGCTAGAGTTTTTCTCTCTAAAAAATGTAACTTCCAAAACTAACTAGAAAATATCTAAAAATGAGTGAATGAATGAGAATCCCCTCATCCCTTGGTCTTCTTATGGTTTTTATGCCAGAATCAGTTCCAATTGAGCCCCACATCATCTGTGAATTTGCTGGGCATGTTTTCACTTAAAAATCACATGCGGGCACCGATGCGTACGCGTACAGCATGTGTGCACATCCCTAGGGTTTTTCACGATCCACGCGCAAGTGCCAAGCACGCGTGCGCGTCCATGAGGTTCTGGCTATGCCACACGAATGCGCCGGCTTCTAGCTTTGGCTTCCTCGCGCCGATCCAGTAGCGCGCATCCGCGTGTACGCGCAAGGTACGCGTGCGCGTCGTTGCTCAAGCTCCAAAGCTTCATTTTCCATGCTCCTTCCATTCATGCATGTCTTCCTTCCTCTCTTCTAAGCCATCCTTGCCCTAAAAACTCTGAAATCACTTAACACCCAGATCACAGCATCGAATGGTAATAGAAGAGAATTCAAATATGGCGTATTTAGTGTAAAAGAGGCATGTTTTCTTCCACGAAGCAAAATCGGGAAGGTAACACAAAACCATGGATTATTTATGAATAAGTGTGAAAGAACATCGATAAAACCCTCAAAATCCATACAAGATAAACCTTAAAAATGGGATTTATCAACCTCCCCACACTTAGACCAAGCATGTCCTCATGCTTAAAAGAAAACCAAAGACGGAAGAATCACAAGAGAATGGGATTTATAAGATGCAATCTACCTACATGAATGCAACTAAAATGAATGCTACTAACTACTTGGTCAAGAGCCAATTATCCTTCCAAGGTAAATCTATAAGCAAGTAGGGCAGAATGATAAACAATATATGAACTCTACCAATTCCAATCATCAAAGTGAAGTGCACATAACTTGCATGAATAACACTCGCGAGAGCCGGGAACAAGGAATTGAGCCTCGAACCCTCACCGAAAAGTGTTTGCACTCTATTCGCTCGGTGTATAGGGTTGATCACTCAATTCTCCTCTATTTCATGCTTTCTAACTTTTGTTCTTCCTCTAACAATCAACAGTTATTCCATGCATGCATACACATATCATGAGGTCTTTTCTTGGGTTGTAATGGGGCTAGAGTCAAGGTAGGGGTATATATGTACGGATAAGTGGGCTAGAATTTGAATATTTGATTAACCTAAGCATCCCACCTAACCTATATACAACTGATTGGTTGGGTGGAGGTGGTTGTCTACGAGGTGGTATGTAGGTTTGTTAGTTCCTTCCTTGGTTTGGTTGCTAATGTGGAAGGTTTTGTGAGTATCAGTTTTATGGATTGTTTGTGTTCCATCTTTGGTTGCCTCCATTATCCCTACCTCCTTCTTGATAATTGTCCATCCAACCTTGGTTGGAGCTATCTCTCCAACCTTGATTAAAGTTGTTACTCCCTTGATTGAAATTGTCTCCTTGTTGGCGGTACCGTTGGTTGAAATTGTCCCCTTGCGAATGGTATCCTTAATTAGGCCGCTCATAGAAGGAGCGATCATAGAAGTTATGGGTAGCCGCTAGAGTGATATCTTCTTGGAGATTCGGACATTCATCCGTGTAGTGGGAGTAGCATGAGAAAATACCGCATACTCTTTGGGGACCAATTGTTGGCATTGTTGGTTTTGAGGAGGTGGTGGTTATTGTTGGAATGGAGGTTGTTGTTGATTCACTTGGAGTTGCTTTAGAAGACTTGTCATCTCACACAAGGTTTTGGTAAGGGTGGCGGTCTCACCACTAGAAGAGACTTCATTAACGGTTCTAAGGTGATTGCTCCTTTGTCTAGCATGCAAGGTGGATTCGGCCAAGTTGGAGATCAATTGCCAAGCCTCTTCCGCCGTTCTACATTTTGTCAAAGAACCATTGCTTGAAGCATCCAAGAGGATCTTGTTTTGTGGTTTCATCCCTTGACAAAAAATAGCTTATTAACACTAGAGTGTCAATCATATGGTTGGGGCATGAGTCAAGAAGATTTCGGAACCGCTCCCAATATTAATATAAAGTTTTCAATCCACCTTGGACGATGCATGAGATTTCTTTCTGCAACTTATCGGTCACCGCCGCAGGAAAGAGTAGAACCACTCCTTAGCTCTTCCTTCAAGAGAGAAAGGAAAAGCATACAACCAAACCGCAACTTCACTAGAGCCTTCCCGCATAGTAGTAGAGCATACACCTTGGAAGTCCTTGAGGTGTCTAATAGGGTCTTGAGCGGGAAGTTCTTGATACTTGGGAAGAAGATTGATCAAAGTCATTTTAAGCTCAAAATTAGCATTCAAGTCCGAATGCCAGATGTGAGTCAGTTGAAGGACAAAATCCAGAGCACCGGCTTCCTTAAGAGTGACTCACCTTGGGGCGGCCATGGTGTCCGTACCTAGATCAATAGAAGAGTTATTAGTGGTGTCTATTGAAGAATAAACCGTGCCTTCTTCGAATGACGATTCGGAATCAACTTCGGATATGGTAGGTGAATTGGTGGGAACCTTTTCACCACCTCCAAAGGCTAACCGTCTCCGAGCTTGTCTAAGATGAAGTAGAGTTCTTTCTATTTCTGGATCAAATCTAGCTAAGCTCGGATTGGGTAAAGAACGCGTCATTCAAAGGGAGAGATAGTGAGCTCATGACAAGATTCAAGCAAAATACAAACTAACACAAAAAAATTAAGCAAAATACAAGTATGTACATATTCACATATCTACACTAATCAACAACATGGCACTCATGTGCACTCCCCGACAACGGCGCCATTTTGATAAGTGATTTTGTGCCGGTGTAGAATTTATCAATAAATCCAATCGTAGTATAGTCTAAACCGACACGCAATTCCTCATCAAACAATCTAAAATCAATAAAAGAGAGTATGACTCTCGAGTCGTTTTCCCTAAGAATGCTCCAAAATGCACATTGTTGATTAGAAAGTGTATTGGTGTGTTGAGTTTCATATAAGAAGAGAACAAGCTAGTAATGTGAATGAAAATCAAACAATATAAAGGCCTTAGCTATAAGTGAGAATTGGACTACCTATCACCATTATTTCTATCAATTGTAATCTCAATTAGTTATTGCTTCACTTAGTTAACCTCTAGTATTAAGGAAAGTCAAGTGAAAGTAATTAATTTGGATTCACAAGTCCTAGCCTAACCCTAAGGAAGTCTAGCTTTAGTGACATGCAATCAACTAGCAATTTCTAATTGACAATCAACAAGAGACATTAATAACTCAAGTGCATCCAACATCTCAAATTCCAAGGCAAGTAAGAAAAATCTACTCCATGGTTAAAATTAGCATTTTCTCAAACACTTGGAGAGCATTGATGAGAGTCATTGTAAAATTGAGAAAAAAGGCTTGAAATCAAAGGTGTCCAATACAAGGAATTAACAACAAACAACAATTGAAGGCTAAGAACTTGAATTACCTCAATGTATCAATGGAAATAGAAGTAACAACATCCAAAAAATTAGATCCACAAGTAACTTGCACAACAAGAACTAAATTAAGAAGAGTAGAATAAAGATCTATAATTGGAAGTAATGTCGAGTGAATTAGCAATAGATCTCACCAATTAGTACAAGAGAATTGGAAATTTGAGAGGCAAAAACCCTAGAAAATCTAGAGAGAAGGTAGACTTTCTCTCTCTAAAAATGTAAGTAACTCCTCAAAATATCTAGATTATGTCTAATATCCCAATCCCCCTAATCCTTCGTCTTCTTATGCTTTTCCCGCCAAAACTCTGCCATCGACGCGTACACGCACAGCACGGGTACGTGTCCCTAGGGCTTTTTGCGATCCACGCGCAGGCGCAGAGTACGCGTGCGCGTCCAAGGGTTTCTGGCCCATCCATATAAGCGCGCCGGCTTCTCGCTTCGGCTCCATTGCGCCGGCTCTGAGGGTGCACATCCAAGCGTACGCGTACGGTGCGCGTGGGCGTCCTTGCCCAAGTTGCAAAACTCTAATTTTCTCCATGCTCCTTTCCTTTTATGCTTGCTTCCATCCTCTTCTCCAAGCCATCCTAGCCCTATAAGCTCTGAAATCACTTAATGCACGGATCACGGCATCGAATGGTAACAGAGGATGATTAAAATATATCTATTTCAATGCGAAAAGAAGCATGTTTTCATCCATGAGGAAAAATTGGGAAAGGAACACAAAATCATGCATTTTTATATGAATAAGTGTGAAAGATCATTGATAAAACCCTCAAAATCTATACAGGATAAACCCTAAAAACGGGGTTTATCAACAACCTATACATTTAAGTGCTAACCTAATTACCCATTCCTCACTTTTCTATATACTCATGCATTCTTTTTTGGTCACTACATATATGCATTGATTGTTATTGAGTCTTGCTTTGGGGCATTTTGTCCTCTTTTTTCTTTCTTTTTTTTTTTTCCTTTTTTTTCTTTTCTTTCTATTTTTTTCTCTTTTTTTTTCTTTTTTTTTTCTTCACTGTTCATTTTTCTTTTTTTTTTTTGCTTTTGCTCTTTCTCTTTTTTTTTTCTTTTTGACGTACATATATACAAAAGTACCAATGCATATGGTTTACATAGTCAATAGACACATGAGTATATACCCACTTCCCAATATTTTCCATAAAAACAAAAATATGCTCCTACCTCAACCAATGTCCCCCGTTTCCCACATTTGAATGACACACACACACACTAGCCTAAGCTAATCAAAGATTCAAATAAGGACATTTATGGTTTTCCGCTTTAGGCTTGTAATGTGCTAAAATTAAGAACAAGCGGGTTAATCGTATGCCCAATTTGGCTAACAAAGGTTGTTGTAAGGTAAGGCTATTTGGGTAAGTGGCGAAGTGAAATGATGGCCTCAATCATATACATGCATTCATACACACAATAATGGACATATAGAGTCAAGCAAATCAAGGGTTACAATCATAGAATGAGAATAATGCACACAAGAAGGAAGATAAGTAGTTATAAGGTGTAACCACACAATTGGCTGAAGTCTTACTTACTTGTGTTCTTTACTCTAAAACCATGTTCCAAAATACATTCCCAAAGCAAGTTTAAAAACAAAAATTTTCAAATTGGTAGGGTTGCCCAAAAATTATAGTTTCTTGGGAAGGGAGTCATTACACTAACCAAGTAGACCTAATAAGAAATAACTATCATGCAAAAGGTGGTCAAGAAGAAAAACCTAACCATGCAATCTACCCTAATTACCTAAGGAAAATCAAAGTTTATTTGGGTGTTATCTACGGAGATCGGTTGAACGACCTCCCCACACATAAGAATTTGCACCGTCCTCGGTGCTATTGGTGAGGCGCAAGGGGCGATCAGCCTTGGAGCTTCCATTATCCCTACCATCCATGCTATCTTCACTCAAGTTTGAGGTGGAAGTAGAAATCTCCGATTTCTCCATAGGTGGGGTCACAAAACTCAAAAGCTTCTTTACATAAGCAAACCGGCATTGGTTCCGCCGTTCATATTGGTCCATCTTCTTATGGAGATCCTCAAGGCATTGGTGGGATGATCTAGGTGGTGCGGAAGAAGTGGTGGGAAAGCCTACGGGACTGGCTATGTCAAGGTTACCGGTGTATGTCGGAGGCTTGAGATATTTTCCAGATGGGATGAGATCGCCATCCACCGGAATCAGTGCCTTCCGATCCTTGGTCTCCTGAGGGACACTAGCGGCAGCAACTATTTCGGTCACCAAAGGGGGGAAGGGTAGGTTTTCTCTAGCATGGATACAACCCATGGCTTGTTGGATGAGAAGAGGGACATTGACCGGTTTCCCTATAAGTATACACCAAACCAACAAGACTAGCTCCGCGGTGATAGATGACCCATGGGTGCTTGGGAGCACAAAATGGGATAAGATTTAGGCCCATGCTTGAGCCTCCACAGTGAGAAAATGTGCGGCAATACCCTTGGGCTGGGGTCTCATTCGCCCTTGGATCCGAAATGCTCCCGGTTCAGCAATTACCCAGAGAACGGCATCTCAATCGAAATTGAAACCAAATTCGTAACGCTGCCTCAAGACCTCTTGATAGGCGTCGATTCTATCTGCCAATGGTCCGGTTTTAAGTACTTCTTGAATAAACTCCTCCGAGATAGGGACATGCTTCCGGCGCACGAATACGGATGTGAGAGAAGGTGAATGGTAGTTGAAGTAAAACTCCACTACCCATGACAGATTGGCCTCCTGCGGTCTTCTCATGAGAAACCCCCACTGCCGTTGCTCGATGCGGGGTATCACAAAGTCAATAATGTGGACCGGAGGGGTAAGAAGAGGTTCCGGGTGATAGTTCCTTTCAGTCATAAGGGGGAACATGAGCTCACAATAACAGTTGGGAAACTTAGTAGAATCCCTCGTAGGGTTGTCCTTCTCTTGTTCATCAACATTAATGGTGGTCCTAGCCTTCTTGAGGAGGGGCTTGGCTTTTGGTGCTTGGGGCGCCTTGGTAGTGGATCTTGGAGGTGCCTTCGTGGTGGTCAGCTTTTTTGGTGCCTTTCCCTTATCCTTTGTGATAACCATCCTGAAAAGGGAAAAAGAGGCATACATTAAACCCAAAGAAACAACACATGAATAATATCATACAAGTGATAGAGAGAGCCACAAAAGAATGGGTGTCTTGGAGACATGACAGCTGCAACATGTAAGTAATACAACAATAGGAAATAGTGGCAAGTCACTTAGCATGGATGCAAGAGGGGTATAAGTATGCAAATCCAAGGCATGAGGGGTATATACTTAAGCATTAAAAATAAGAAGCAAGTCATACGGGATAAGCATATGAATGGGAAACATGAAGAAGAATAGGCTCAATGCATATAGGAACAAGCAAGAGAATCAGAAAGGGCACTTAGTTGAAAGCATGATGTCAAAGTTGAAGCAAAAACTCGTAGGTGCCTTTCATCAAACACTTGGCATGCAAGTTTAAAGTAAGAAGCAAACAGAGGAAATGTGACAATGTAGCATCCCACAATGCATTATCAATCATCACATAGCACCACATAGCACAAAGAAATCAAAACACGTAAAATAACCCACTAATGCAAGAGAGAACTCCACCTTTAACACCCATGGCAACATAGAAAAGAAGAAGCAAACAAATAAATAAAAATGCATGAACAAGAGTCTAACTAAGAAGGAATGCAGAGAAATGCAACTAAGAAGAGAAAAATAAAACAAAACAAAGAGGAAAAAAGGTAAGTAGTACCTCGAAATTGGAAAGAAAGTGGTGGAGAATGCAAATGGGAGAGAGTAGAGGAAGAATGGAAGAGAATGGAGGAGAGAAAAAGGTGTGGGACCGCCGGAGGTGGTCGCCGGTGGAAGGGGTTGAGAAAGGGTGGTAGAGGTGGGTGGAGAAGAAGAAAAGATGGAAATAGAAAGAGAAGAGTGGAATAGAAGAAGAAGAAGGGAAAGAATTTGAAAAAAGGCGCGCTGCAGGTAAATGACGACGCGAGATCGACGCGCGCGCGCACGGTGCGCACGCGCGTGGATGGACCAAAAGAAGCAAGGACGCGTACACGTACAACACGCGGATGCGTGGGCTTCAGCAGAAGAGGGGACGCATATACGTAAGGTGTGCGCACGCGTGGTAGGCGATTGTGCCAGTAGCACAATGTCAGCAAGGAGCTTGCACAACTCTCTGGTCGAAGTACCAGGAGTTGGCTATAAGAACATCGACGCACACATGCACGGTGTGTATACGCGTGGACTTGGCAGGTAGCAGATGGGCACGGAGGTGTCGAGAACGCCTGCACGTGGGAGGGGGTTGTGCTCCCAGCACAGTGGTCACACAATGTTTGCACAACTCTCTGGAAAATGTATCAAGAGTTGGGGTGGTGCAATCGACGTAGACGTGTCATGCGTGCTTACGCGTGGATGCGCAGGGCAGTAGATGGACGCGTACGCGGCTAGTGCGTACACGCATGACTCAAGTTATGCTGAGGGCTTAGTGGTGGCCCAGTTCTTGCATAACTCTCGGGTAAAATGTACTATAGAGTTAGAAAAACGCAACCGACGCGTATGCGTCTAGCATGCTCACGCGTGGATTGCTCAATCAGGCTCAGGGAAGTGTACGCATCATGTGCGCGCACGCATGCGGGGGGTTATGCGTGTGGCTCAGTTCTGGTTCGGAGTATGCACAACTCTCTGGTTGAAGTACCAGGGGTTGCAAATGCCAATGATGTGTACGCGTCTTGTGCGCCCACACGTGCATAGCCCCTTTTTTTTACTCAAGGAATGCATTTTCATCATAGATTCAGTAGGTAATTATGCTAAGGAGACCAAAAGCACTCAAAAATCAATGTAATGCTCAAAATGGAGTGTTGTCTTCCACACTAGGGGTTCAACGTACTTAAGATCAATGCAAATCCTCATGAATATCACCACTAAATCAAATAAAATCAAATCTAGCCAAACACATTCTCTAAAACTAGGCATTTACCTAATCAAGCAAGAGTTCAAAAGTATGAACAAAAGAGAAAAAAGGGTAGATCTCACCATGGTGGGGTGTCTCCCACCTAGCACTTTTGTTTAATGTCCTTAACTTGGATGGTCACTAGCTCAATTCTCTTTGCCATTAAGTGCATCTTCCAAACGGAACACCTCTATTTCTTTGTTGCTTTTCATTTTTTCACCATGATAAAACTTTGAGTGAATACCCCACCTGACCCATGACAATTACTTCGAAAGGACAATGAGGTCCCCAAGAAAAAAAACACCCAATCCGGCCCCTAATCTTTTTTTTTGGGACTGATTAGCCCCTATGCCAAAAAAATAACATTGACTTTTTTTTGGCACAGGGGCCTCGTTGTCCTTTCGAAGTAATTGTCAGGGTCGGGTTGGATTTTATTTTGTCAAGGGCCTCGTTGTCTTTCGAAGTAATTGTCAGGGGCTGTTTTGGGTTTTTCTCTATAACTTTAGATGATGCCCGTTAACCTTGAAGATGTCGGAGCTTGAAGGATGGCGCAAACGATAGACCCCGTACGGCTCCGCCTTTTCCACTCTATAAGGTCCTTCCCATCTTGACCTTAGCTTTCTGGGCATCAACCTCAATCTTGAATTGTAGAAGAGGACTAGGTCGCCGGCTCTAAATTCCTTTCCTCTTATGTTCTTATCATGCACGGTTTCCATCATCTCCTTGTAGAGTCTAGAGTTCTCATAGGCTTCTAACTGCAAACACTCCAATTCCACTAATTGTAGCTTTCTCTCAATTCTGACCCCTCCCAGACTTGAATTGCACTCCTTGATGGTCCAATATGCTTTGCGCTCTATCTCTACCAGTAGGTGGCAAGCTTTGCCATAGACTAACCGAAAGGGGCTCATGCCAATTGGCGTCTTGTAAGCTGTTCGGTAGGCCCATAGTGCATCGGTGAGTTTAGCACTCCAATCCTTTCGATGAGGCTTCACAATCCTTTCCAATATGCGTTTAATCTCCCGATTGGAAACCTCAGCTTGGCCGTTCATTTGGGGATGGTAGGCCATGGCTACTTTGTGCAAAATGCCATATTTCTTCATTAATCCTTCCATCCTCTTATTGCAAAAATATGATCCTTGGTCGCTCACGATTGCTAATGGCGACCCAAATCGACAAATTATATTATTTCTTACAAAAGAAAGGTCCACATTAGCATCTTCCGTCTGGGTGGGTATCGCTTCCACCCATTTGGACACATAATCAACGGCTAGTAGATTGTAGAGAAAACCATTAGAATTTGGGAATGGCCCCATGAAGTCGATACCCCACACATCAAAAATTGCACAAAATAGCATGGTTTGTTGGGGTATTTCATCCTTCTTGGAGATATTACCAAATCTAAGACATTGAGAACAAGATTTACAAAAGAGAGAAGAGTCCTTGAAAAGAGTTGGCCACTAAAATCCACAATCTAGGATCTTTCTTGCCGTCCTTTGAGGTCCATAATGGCCACCTCCCTCAGAGGAGTGGCAGGCTTCCAAGATTGGTTGGAATTCAGTTACGGAATGCACATCTGAATTACTTGATCCGCACCACATCTCCAAAGGTATGGGACATCCCATACATAGTATTTGGATTCAATTTTTAGCTTATCCTTTTGATGTTTGGAGAGATTAGGAGGAAAGGTGCGAGACACCAAGTAATTGGCAAGTAGCGCCTACCAAGGTATAACTTCCGAGATTGCTTGCAAGCCTTCAAAGGCGACTCAAGTGATCCGCCACTAGGTTTTGCGAACCACTCCTATCCTTAATTTCTAGGTCGAATTCTTGCAATAACAAAACCCATCTAATCAACCTTGGCTTGGATTTCTTTTTAGCCAACAAATACTTTAACGCCGCAAGATTCGAGTACACTACCACCTTGGTACCAAGTAGATACGCTCGGAATTTATCCAAAGCGAAGACAATAGCCAACAACTCTTTTTCGGTGGTAGTGTAATTGGATTGGGCTCCATCTAGAGTTTTTGATGCATAGGTGATGAGGAGGATCACGATGGTTCGGAAATAGCAAAAAAATTTCTTTGTTGGTAGTATAGTCCAAACCAACAAATAATCCTCAAAATCAAAGTTTAATATTTCTAATTCAAATTATCTGAGAGTAATGAAACCTCGGGTCGTTCTCCCAAGGAATGCAAATGAAATGTTACGCTTTCGGTTGTTAAGAGAAAAGAGGGGTTTTCAAGCAAGAATTGAAAGATTAAAAGAACTAGGCAATGAGCAAAATTGATGTAAATGCAAGTAAAGGGAAAGACAAGATCAAAACTTAGTGAAAATGCTATAAATGCAATAAAGAGCCTTAACTTGGGAATGAGTATCCAAGGAATCCCATCATCGCCATAACCACAACTATGGTAATTATGATGAGTCAATCTCGCCTAGTCAACCTTAACCATCGAGGAGTAAGTCAAGCAAGAATAATTGACCTTAATCCATAAGTCCTAACCAACTTACCAAACTAGTTGATAAAAGGCTAGCGTCAATGGAAATAAGAGTCAACTAACTACCCAAGAATTACTACTAAATGTCGGATATTATGACTTTAGTATCCTAGGAACTCATGGAAAAATCTACTCAAAATCTAGAGTTAGCATTTTTCACAAACACCTTGTGTGCATAAAAGTAAAACATGGAAAATTGCAAACTAAAATGTAAAACTATAACCAACTATCAACAAAACCAATCATAGACAAGCAATCAAACATAAAGGAAGCATGGGACATAAAATTCATTAATCAAAACTTCAAGTAACACAAAATTGTAAATATGAACAAAGTAACTTGAACCAAAAGGAAGTGAAAGTAAAACTGCTTTAATTAAAGAGGAAATTGAGACTACTTACAATTGAAGAAGTAAAAATCCAAATTCAAGGCTTGTTATAAAATGCTACAATGGAAATTGATAAACCCTAGGAGAGCTCTCTACTCTACACTACTCCTACTCCTAATACTATGAGAAACTATGTAAATTATGCTTCAATGCTTCTCCCCTTTGATAAGTGTTCAAGTCTCCTTTATATAGCACTCCAAAACAGCATTTTAGCCTTCCAAAAATGAGCCAAGGGCCTCCAAATTTGCGTAGCACGTGTTTCATTAATCAAATCACGTGCAGGGACCCGTGCGGATGCACAGACGTGTGTGTCCACACACTCGGCTGAAAATTGACCTGTGCGTATGCACACATGAAAATTCTCGCTTGTGCGCGCGCACACAGGGTTGTGTGCATGCACACTTCACTGTGTGTGCTTTTCCTTGTTTTCTTCATGTTTTCTCCCTTGTACATGCTTCCTTCCACTTTTGGCTATCCATTCTTGCCTCTAAGGCCTGAAATCACTCACAAACCATATCACGGCATCAAATAACATAAAAGTGGAATTACAAATCACTAATCTGAGCATTAAAACGCATGTTTTCACATTTAGAATCAAATTAGGGATCAAACACAAAAGTATGCTATTTGAGTGGTTAAGTGTGAGTTCATGTGCTAGAATTCATCCAAATTGAGTCAAAATATACCATCAAATATGGACTCATCAATTCCCCCACACTTAAACAATAGCATGTCCTCATGCTAAACTAACAAGGAGAATAATCAAAGGGGTAATTAACTTATTAAATGTAACTACCTATATGCATGCAAGTATATGATATACTATCTATATGAAATTGGTGAAAACAAACAATCAAGTTCCCAAGCAAGTATGGACAATTAGGGCTAAGAAAGGGGATAATCCAATGCATCCAAAATCTAAAGAATTGATTCAACTCATCAAAGTGAAGCAACTTGCAAGAATACATGATAAGGAGTGTGGAAACATAGAATTGAGTAAGTGAACCCTCACTAGGTGTGTATATACTCTGATCACTCCGTGTTTAGGATTTCAATCACTAAAGTCTCTTATAATCATGCTTTCAAGGAATTGCTTTTCATCTAACAATCAACAACAAGTGATGCATGAATGAAATTATCATGAGGACTTCATATGGTTGTAATGGGGTTAGGGTAAAGGTGGGATAGATATGGCTAAGTGGACTAAAATGGTTGAATACTTGATTAGTCTAAGTATCCAACTTAACCTTTCTCAATCCAATGACAAGAATATGCAACCTAACCTTCCTATTCTCACTTTTTATACACATTCATATATGCTTTTCTCACAAAGCATCACATATGCAATTCTTTATTCATTTCTTTTTACTTTACGGTGACTTTTGTACCCTTTTTATGATGAAGAGGTTTTTTTTTTTTTTTTTGAATTTAGAATTGTATGTGATTAAGTAGCTCATACATGAATGTTTCCATTTCCAAAATTTTCAATAAATACCCAAAATCAAACAATTTCATTCACTACCAATATTTCCCAAAAGATTCCCCACACTTAAATGAAATACACTTTTCCAACCTAAGCTAATCAAGGATACAATCCAAGGTAATGCATGGTTTTCCGCTTAAGGTTGTGATGTGGTAATATTACAAACAATGGGGTCAATTAAAGCTCAAAAGGGTTTAACAATAGTAGATGCAAGGGCAAGGCTATATGGGTAAAGTAAGCTTTTATCAATGATGGCATCAATCATGCTCAATGCGATTCAAAACATCAATAATTGGAAATAAAGAATCAAGAAAAACCAAGGTTACAATCATAGAAGAGATGTATCACACAATGAACAAAATTAGTGGTTAAAATGTGTAACCACTCAATATAGCCCAAAAACTCACAAGGTAATTGTTCTTTACTCTTCTATGTTCCAAAAAGAAATCATTCAAGCAAGTTTGAAAGTAGTTTTCTCAATCAATTCAATAGCATGCCCTTGACAAAATTCTTGGAAATCCTTGTTTTTTTTCACCAAAACTTATTTCCTATATGTCTATATGATGTGATGGATGCAAAATTTTTCAAAATTTCCTAGTTCTTTTCCTATTTTTCAACAAGCAAAAAGTAACATGAACAATTAGGATCAAGATAAACTAGGCATAAGCTATTCACATCATCCAATCATAATCCATATCTATACTATGTACCAGCAATATGAGGATGCAATGTATATACCAAAACTACAAATGCAACACTAAAGATAACTAGAGACGACTAATATATATACCAAAAGTACTAAACAGTAGTGCATAAGTCAAAGTACTAAAAATATCCAGAAAAGCATAATAAAACTCAAAATAAACTAAATAGAAGTGTTCAGGAGAGAATGTTTACACCCAAAAATAGAAGATCCTCCCCCACACTTAAGTCGTGCACTGTCCTTAGTGCCAAAGGAATCAATCGGGGGGAATCAACCATGTGAAGCTCCACCGCCTGGCAGTGGTAGGTGGTGGTGACACTGGTAAACAATGATGGTACTGGATGGCTGTGTGGTGGTCTCAGCTCGATGCTCCTCAAGTGTGTGGCCAGCTGGCTCTGATGCTGTCTCAGCTCTTGGCTCGGTTATAGCTGCCAACTCCTCAACTCGCGGCTCATCAGCTCTTTGCTCCTCAGCTCTGAGCTCCTCAGGTGTGTGGACTGCCTGGCCAGCTTCTGCTGCTGGCTCCTCAGATGCAGGCTCCTCGGCCTCAGGCTCTGGTGTGTCTGGAGGAGGTGGCCCAGGGTCTCTACCTTCAAACTTCGCCACTATCCACTGGAAGCAGCGAGTGTTACAGCGTTTAGATCGATGGATGTCCTGAAGGAGCAACCGGCACAACTCATATGGTGTCTGGGGTCTGGGTGTAGGTGCGGGCACTATGGGAGGTGTTGAAGGCTCTGCTGCTACTGATTGAGGCTCAGTGGTCTTTCTCTTATTCTGAGGCGGCCCGTCATAATCACCGTATGGTAGAAATGGCTGCTTACAGATGTAGGCAGACGTTCGGTCTGTTGGGCATCTCTCTACACCAGATAGAGCTGCTAATCTGGTGATCAATAATGGAAAGGTTTTCATACCCTGGGTCGAGCTGTCCGACCCGGGATGTTTAGCGACGAGTCAACTGACCTCTTCAGGTCAGACTATCTGACCTCTTCTCAAAGAGCTCGGCCAAATTGCCAGGAAGACCCAATAAAGGGCCCAAATAGAGGAACACGACCTAAAACCAAAGGCAGCCCAAGCCTACAGAGGTAAGGGCGGTTCCCTTGAAGATAAGCTTACCTCACCCAAAGATAAGATAAGATAAGATAACTAACCTATCTTATCTAAAAAGGTCACTATCACACCTCTATAAATACGTTGGAGCACCAGTTATAACTCATACTCTGATTCCACTAAAAACATGCTTAATACCCTTGCTAACTTAAGCATCGGAATCTCTTGCAGGTACCCCCCACCCTCTGGTGACGAAGGATCAGCAGTGCAGCCAGTCCAACAAGCCGGACACGTCAGCACTGACCAGTATAGAAGATCTCGTCCGAGATCGACCTCCAGTTTCAGGTAACCCTCGAAACATTGGCGCCGTTGCCGGGGAACCTGGAAGTCATCCCATCACCATGGCGGACGACCATGACAACGACCATGATTCAGATCTAGAAGATAGAACACCGCACAAGAACGCGGACACTACACCAAAAGATAGTCCTCACCCTAACAAAAACAATGATTCACCAAATGTGGGAGCTGTGGAGGCACTTCAAGACCACTTAAAGCAACTCGAAAAAGAGGTGGAGCATCAACGAGAAGCTGAGAAAGACCTACGAAGGGAAGTTAGGCGACGCCACGAGTTAGAGGACAAGCTCCTAAAACTCGAAGCAGATCTCAAGACCAAGACTACTCGATCAAGTCACGAAGATGATTCCCGTAAAGACCAAGATCCATTCACCAAAGAAATCATGAGGGAAAAAATCCCTAAAGACTTCAAACTTCCCGACATGACTCTGTATGATGGCACTACATATCCCGGCCATCATCTCAATAATTTTAGAAGTAGAATGTACCTCACCGATGCCTCAGATGCAGTTTGTTGCAAAGCTTTTCTGACTACTTTAACAAAGACAGCAATTAGATGGTTCGACAATCTACCTCCTAGGTCCATCTCAAGCTTCGATGACTTAGCCAAGAAGTTTCTGGCCAGATTCTCCATCCAAAAAGATAAGGCTAAGCACGCCCCAAGTCTATTAGGAATCAAGCAAGGAGATTGGAAAAGTCTTTGCAATTACATGGAAAGATTCAACAAAACATGCTTGGACATACAAAGCCTACCAACGGAGGCCGCCATTATGGGCCTCATCAATGGCTTGCGAGAGGGACCTTTTAGCCAATCCATATCGAAAAAACACCCCACATCTCTGAACGAAGTACAAGAACGGGCAGAGAAGTACATCAACATGGAGAAAAACTCTCGACTAGGAGAGACCTCAAAATCCGGATTCAACTATCCCTCCTGGGACAAGGACAAAGAGTCCAAAAAGAATGAAGATCGACATGGGGAAAAATAAAAAAATACCACAATTACACCCCTCTTCGGGTGTCCCTTGTGGATGTCTACAGAGAAGTTTGCCACACCGAAAATAATCCCCAACTCGACCACTCAAAGGCAGAAAAGGAGGAGGAAATCAGACTGAATATTGTGAATACCATCGAATCCGTAGGCATTCTACCAACGAATGTTTTGACTTAAAGAATTTCATAGAAAAACTAGTAAGAGAAGGAAAATTAGATCGGTACCTGGCCACCCGAGACAATGAGCAAAGAAAAAGAAGAAGGGACGAAGATGTCGGATGAACCGAGCGATCACCTCGTACACCAGAAAGACACGTCCACATGATACACGGTGGATTTGCGAGAGGAGGAATCTCCAAATCATCTCGCAAAAGATATCTTAAAGAAGTATATCATGACGAGGGGAAGGAGGAAGCACCCGATATCCCCGCAATTACTTTCACCAAAGAAGACGCATCCGATATCATCTCAGGACATGACAATCCCATGGTCATCACTATTATACTGGGAAACGCAATTCTCCACCACACACTGATAAACCAAGGGAGCTCTGCCGACATCTTATTCAAAACTGCCTTCGACAAGCTTGGCCTGGAAGAAAAAGAACTCAGAGCATATCCAAACAGCCTGTTCGGACTGGGAGACACCCCAGTTCAACCACTTGGATACGTCTCACTACACACAACCTTCGGAAAAGGAAGCCAGTCAAGAACACTCAAGATAGACTACATCGTGGTCGACGTGAGTTCGGCCTACAACGCCTTAATAGGTTGGACAATGTTGAATCAGCTCGGCACAATAGTCTCGACTCCACATCTATGCATGAAGTTCCCAACTACAGAAGGGATAGCTACAATAAAAGTAGACCAGAAGACGGCGCGCCGCTATTACAACGAAAGTCTAAACCTCAGAGGCAGAGGAGAAGAATTCCACACCATCGAACTCGGTGGAGTCCAGAGGCAGGAAGAACTCCGCCCACAACCCGAAGGCGAAGTAGAAAAATTTGATGAGCGGATAATTTATATGCTTTTTTGCATTGTTTTTAGTATGTTTTTAGTATATTTTAGTTAGTTTTTATTAGTTTTTATTTAAAAATTATATTTCTGGATTTTACTATGAGTTTGTGTATTTTTCTGTGATTTCAGGTATTTTCTGGCTGAAATTGAGGGACCTGAGCAAAAATCTGATTCAGAGGCTGAAAAAGGACTGCAGATGCTGTTGGATTCTGACCTCCCTGCACTCAAAGTAGATTTTCTGGAGCTACAGAAGCCCAATTGGCGCGCTCTCAATTGCGTTGGAAGGTAGACATCCTGGCCTTTCCAGCAATATATAATAGTCCATACTTTGCTCAAGATTTGATGGCCCAAAGAGGCGTTCCAAGTCAGCTCAAGAATTCTGGCATTTAACTCCAAAACTGGCACAAAAGCTGGAGTTAAACGCCCAAACTGGCACAAAAGCTGGCGTTTAACTCCAAGAAAATTCTCTACACGAAAATGCTTCAATGCTCAGCCCAAGCACACACCAAGTGGGCCCGGAAGAAGATTTCTGCATTAATTACTAATTTCTGTAAACCCTAGGCTACTAGTTTTCTATAAATAGGACCTTTTGCTATTATATTTTCAGACAATCGGGGGAATTATCTTTTGATCCCTTGATCACGTTTTGGAGGCTGGCCTCTTGGCCATGCCTAGACCTTGTTCTTATGTATTTTCAACGGTGGAGTTTCTACACACCATAGATTAAGGTGTGGAGCTCTGATGTTCTTCATGAATTAATGCAATTACTACTGTTTTTCTATTCAACTCAAGTATATTTTTTCTCCAAGATATTCATTCGTTCTTCAACTTGATGAATGTGATGATCCGTGACACTCATCATCATTCTCACCTATGAACATGTGCCTGACAACCACCTCTGTTCTACTAGCAACGGCTTGAATGCGTATCTCTTGGGTTTCTGATCTAAGATTGGAACCTTCATGGTATAGGCTAGAATTATTGGCGGCCATTCCTAAGATCCGAAACGTCTAAACCTTGTCTGTGGCATTCTGAGTAGGATCTAGGAAGGGATGACTGTGACGAGCTTCAAACTCGCGATTGTGGGGCGTGTGACAGATGCAAAAGGATCAATAGATCCTATTCCGACATGATCGAGAACCGACAGCTGATTAGCTGATGATGTGACAGAGCATCAGGACCATTTTCACTGAGAGGATGGGATGTAGCCATTGACAACGGTGATGCCCAACATAAAGCTTGCCATGGAAAGGAGTATGAATGATTGGAAGAAGGCAATAGGAAGCAGAGGTTCAAGGGGAGCAAAGCATCTTCATACGCTTATCTGAAATTCCAACTAAAGAATTACATAAGTATCTCTATCTTTATTTTATGTTTTATTTATCTTTTAATTATCAATTCTCCATCACCATCTGAATTCGCCTGACTGAGATTTACAAGGTGACCATAGCTTGCTTCAAGCTGACAGTCTCTGTGGGATCGACCCTTACTCACGTAAGGTATTACTTGGACGACCCAATGCACTTGCTGGTTAGTTGTGCGGAATTGTGACAAAGTGTGATTCACGTTTAAGAGCTCCAAGTCCTTTGGCGCCATTGTTGATGATCACAATTTCGTGCACCAAGATTTTGGCGCCGTTGCCGGGGATTGTTCGAGTTTGGACAACTGACGGTTTATCTTGTTGCTTGGATTAAGTACTTCTCAAAATTTTTAAAAATGAATTCTAGAGTTTCAAGGTGATGTTCTTATCATTACAAAAGCTGATTGATTCTCATCAATTTAGCTGCTAAATGTAATGTCCTGCTGAAGCTTGGCCAAACATGTCTAATCTATTTAGACTAAAGCTTTAGACTAACATTGCATGATTCCTGGAGTTCTCATTAAAAGTTTTGAATCTCTTTATTTTCTTTTCCATATAAGTTTCGAAAATCACAAAAAAAAATTTATAAAATCATAAAAATAAAAAATATTTTATGTTTCTTGTTTGAGTCTAGTGTCAATTTTTAAGTTTGGTGTCAATTGCATTCTTCTTGCATTTTTCGAAAACATGCAATATGTTCTTCATTAATCTTCAAGTTATTCTTGATAATTTCATTGCTCTGATCTTTAAATTCTCTTGTTTTATGTGTTTTGTTGTTTCTCATATGCATTCTCAATTTGTTAGTGTCTCTTATATGAAAATTTTTAAGTTTGGCGTCCTACATGCATTGTTTGATTTGAGTTTCCTAAGATTAGTTGTATTTTGATTGTTTCTCATCATTAAAAATTCAAAAATATTTTCAAAATTGTGTCTTTTCAAGTCAATAATACAGAGAATTGAAGATTCAGAACATTCAGCTGAGGAATCATACAGAAAAAGCTGGGCGTTCAAAACGCCCAGTGAAGAAGGAAAACTGGCGTTTAAACGCCAGCCAGGGTACCTGGCGGGGCGTTTAACGCCCAAAAAGGTAGGATTTTGGGTGTTAAACGCCAGAATGGATGCCATTCTGGGCGTTTAACGCCAGAAGGACACTAGAGGGAAGATTTTGTTTTTAATTCAAATCTTTTTCAAATTTTCATAATTTTTCAAAATCAAATCTTTTTCAAATCATGTCTTTTCAATCATATCTCTTCAAAATCAATTTCTTTCCATTTTTTAATTATTTTTGAAAATCCTTGTTATAATTAGTGATTTACTTCAAAATTTTCTAGTTGTTACTTGCCTATTAAGAAAGGATCAAAAGTTTTAATTCCATAATCATATCTTCTAATTTCTTGTTAGTCAAGTAATCAACTTTAATTTTAAAACTTTCTTTTTTTTTAAAATTGATTTTCAATCATATCTTCTCAATCATATCTTTTCAATTACATCTTTTTCAAAATTAACTCTCAATCATATCTTTTTAATTTCTAATTTCAAAATCTTTTCAAAAATTACTTAATTTCTTTCCTAATCTTAATTTTCAAAAATCTTAATCAAATTTTCAAATTTCTGTTTAATTATTTCAAAATCTTTTTAATTTATTTTCAAAAATTCTTCCTCTTCTCACATCTTTCTATTTAAAGGACTAACACTCCTCCTCAAGGTACAATTCGAACTCCCTCATTCTTTATATGTTCGAATTCGCTTCTATCTACCTCTTCCTTCTGTTTTTCTTTTCCTCTGACACCTCAAGGAATCTCTATACTGTGACATAGAGGATTCCCTACTTTCTTGTTCTCCTCTCTTTCATATGAGCAGATGCAAAGATAAAGGCATACTTGTTCAAGCTGATCCTGAACCTAAAAGGACCTTGAAGAGAAAGCTAAGAGAAGCTAAAGCACAATTCTCTCTAGAGGGCCTAACAGAGCTTTTCAAAGAATAAGAAACCATGGCAGCCGAAAACAACAATGCCAACAATGCAAGGAAGATGCTTGGTGACTTTACTGCACCTACTCCCAACTTCTATGGGAGAAGTATCTCAATCCCTGCCATTAGAGCAAACAACTTTAAGCTTAAGCCTCAATTAGTTTCTCTAATGCAACAGAAATGCAAGTTTCATGGACTTCCATTGGAAGATCCTCATCAGTTCTTAGTTGAATTCTTGCAAATCTGTGACACTGTCAAGACCAATGGGGTCGACCCTGAAGTCTATAGACTTATGCTTTTTCCTTTTGCTGTAAGAGACAGAGCTAGGACATGGTTGGATTCACAACCTAAAGAAAGCCTGAACTCTTGGAAAAAGCTAGTTAATGCCTTCTTGGCAAAGTTTTTTCCACCTCAAAAATTGAGCAAGCTTAGAGTGGAAGTCTAAACCTTCAGACAGAAGGAAGATGAATCCCTCTATGAAGCTTGGGAAAGATACAAGCAATTGATCAGAAGATGTCCTTCTGACATGCTTTCTGAATGGAGCATCATAGGTATTTTCTATGATGGTCTGTCTGAACTATCCAAGATGTCATTATATAGCTCTGCTGGAGGATCTCTTCATCTGAAGAAGGCACCTGCAGAAGCTCAGAAACTCATTGAAATGGTTGCAAATAACCAATTCATGTACACTTCTGAAAGGAATCCTGTGCATAATGGGACAACTCAGAAGAAATGAGTTCTTGAGATTGATACTCTGAATGCCATATTGGCTCAGAATAAAATATTGACCCAACAAGTCAATATGATTTCTCAGAGTCTGTCTGGAATGCAAGCAGCAACAGGCAGTACAAAGGAAGCTTCCTCTGAAGAAGAAGCTTATGATCCTGAGAACCCAGCAATGGAAGAGGTGAATTACATGGGAGAATCCTATGGAAACACCTATAATCCTTCATGGAGAAATCATCCAAATCTCTCATGGAAGGATCAACAGAGACCTCAACAAGGTTTCAACAACAATAATGGTGGAAGAAACAGGTTTAGCAATAGCAAACCTTTTCCATCATCTTCTCAGCAACAGACAGAGAATTCTAAGCAAAGCCACTCTGACTTAACAACCATTGTCTCTGATCTAATCAAAACCACTCAAAGTTTCATGACTGAAACAAGGTCCTCCATTAGAAATTTGGAGGCACAAGTGGGTCAGCTGAGTAAGAAAATTACTGAACTCCCTTCTAGTACTCTCCCAAGCAATACAAAAGAGAATCCAAAGAGAGAGTGCAAGGCCATAAACACGTCTCACATGGCCAAACCTGGAGAGGAGGAAGAGGCAGTGATCTACACTGAGGAAGACCTCAATGGACGTCCACTGACCTCCATAGAGTTCCCTAAAGGGGAACCATGGGAATCTGAGGCTCACACTGAGACCATAGAGATTCTATTGAATTTACTTTTGCCATTCATGATCTCTGATGAGTATTCTTCCTCTGAAGAGGATGAAGATATTACTGAAGAGCCAGTTGCTAAGTACCTTGGAGCAATCATGAAGCTAAATGCCAGGTTGTTTGGTAATGAGACTTGGGAGGATGAACCTCCATTGCTCATTAAAGAACTGGATGACTTGACTAGGCAAAAATTACCTCTGAAGAGACAAGACCCTGGAAAATTCTCAATCCCTTGTACCATAGGCACCATGACCTTTGAGAAGGCTCTTTGTGACCTAGGGTCAAGTATAAACCTCATGCCTCTCTCTGTAATGGAGAAGCTAGGGATCATTGAGGTACAAGCTGCAAGAATCTCACTGGAGATGGCAGACAATTCAAAGAAACAGGCTTATGGACATGTAGAGGATGTCTTTGTAAAGGTTGAAGGCCACTACATCCCTGCTGACTTCATAATCCTAGAGACTGGGAAGTATATGGATGAATCCATCATTCTTGGAAAACCCTTCCTAGCCACAGTAAAAGCTGTGATTGATGTTGACAGAGGAGAATTGATCATTCAAGTGAATGGAGACTCCCTTGTGTTTAAAGCTCAAGGATATCCCTCTGTCACCATGGAGAGGAAGCATGAAGAGCTTCTCTCAATACAGAGTCAAACAGAGCCCCCACAGTCAAACTCTAACTTTGGTGTTGGGAGGCCACAACCAAACTTTAAGTTTGGTGTTGAACCCCCACATTCAAACTCTAAGTTTGGTGTTGGGAGGTTCCAACATTGCTTGGAACATCTGTGAGGCTCCGTGAGAGCCACTGTCAAGCTATTGACATTAAAGAAGCGCTTGTTGGGAGGCAACCCAATTTTTTTCTTACTTATCTATGTTAAATTCCTATTTTCTTTTGTTATTTTATGTTTTCTGTAGGTTGATGATCATGTGAAGTCACAAAAACAATTGAAAAAGCAAAAACAGAAGGAAAAATAGAATAAAAAACAGAACACCCTGGAGGAGAAACTTACTGGCATTTAAACGCCAGTAAGGGTAGCAGAATGGGCGTTAAACGCCCAGTCTGGCACTATTCTGGGCGTTTAATGCCAGAAATGGGCACCAGACTGGCGTTTAACGCCAGGAATGGGCAAGAAGCTGGCGTTAAACGCCAGAAATGGGTAGCAGCCTGGCGTTTAATGCCAGGATTGGCAGCAATGGGCATTTTACACGCCACATGGTGCAGGGATGAGAAATCTTTGACACCTCAGGATCTGTGGACCCCACAGGATCCCCACCTACCCCACCTCTCTCTCTCTTCTTCACCCATTCACCAATCACCTCAATACCTCTTCCCCAAAAACCCTTCACCTATCAAATCCCACCATTTTCTTCACCACTCACATCCATCCTTCATAAAACCCCACCTACCTCACCATTCAAATTTAAACCACTTTCCCACCCAAACCCACCCATAATGGCCGAACATACCCCCCCTCCACTCCTATATAAACCCATCTTCACTTCTTCATTTTCACACAACATACACACTACCTATCCCCCTTGGCCGAAACACAAAGCCCCCTCCATCTCCTCTATTTTTTCTTCTTCTACTCTCTTCTTTCTTCTTTTGCTCGAGGACGAGCAACCTTCTAAGTTTGGTGCGGTAAAAGCTAAAGCTTTTTTTGTTTTTCCATAACCATTAATGGCACCAAAGGCCGGAGAAACCTCTAGAAAGAAGAAAGGGAAGGCAAAAGCTTCCACCTCCGAGTCATGGAAGATGGAGAGATTCCTCTCAAGGATGCATCAAGACCACTTCTATGAAGTTGTGGCCAAGAAGAAGGTGATCCCCGAGGTCCCTTTTAAGCTCAAAAAGGGAAAATATCCGGAGATCCGACATGAGATTCGAAGAAGAGCTTGGGAAGCTCTCACCAACCCCATTCAACAAGTCAGAATCTTAATGGTTCAAGAGTTCTATGCCAATGCATGGATCACCAAGAACCATGATCAAAGTGTGAACCCGGACCCTAAGAATTGGCTTACAATGGTCCGAGGGAAATACTTAGACTTTAGTCCAGAAAATGTAAGGTTGGCATTCAATTTGCCTATGATGCAGGGAGATGCACACCCATACACTTGAAGGGTCAACTTTGATCAAAGGTTGGACCAAGTCCTCATGGACATCTGTGAAGAGGGCGCTCAATGGAAGAGAGATTTAAGAAGGCAGCCGGTTCAACTAAGAAAGCATGACCTCAAGCCCGTGGCTAGGGGATGGTTGGAGTTCATCCAATGCTCAATCATTCCTACTAGCAACCGATCTGATGTTACTATGGACTGGGCTATCATGATTCATAGCATCATGATTAGAGAGGAAGTAGAAGTTCATGAGGTTATATCCCAAGAACTCTACAAGGTAGCGGACAAGTCCTCTACTGTGGCAAGATTAGCCTTCCCTCATCTCATTTGTCACCTCTGCAATTCAGCTGGAATTGACATAGAGGAAGACATCCTCATTGATGAGGAAAAGCCTATCACTAAGAAAAGGATGGAGCAAACAAGAGATCCCACTCATGGACAAGAGCGTGAGGAAACTCCTCATGAAATCCCTGAGATGCCTCAAGGGATGCATTTTCCTCCACAAAACTATTGGGAGCAAATCAACACCTCCCTAGGAGAATTAAGTTCCAACATGGGCAACTAAGGGTGGAGCACCAAGAGCATTCCATCATCCTCCATGAAATTAGGGAAGACCAAAGAACCATGAGAAAGGAACAACAAAGGCAAGGAAGAGATATTGAGGAGCTCAAGCACTCCATAAGATCTTCAAGAGGAAGAACAAGCCGCCATCACTAAGGTGGACCCGTTCTTTAATTTCCTTGTTCTTTATTTTCTGTTTTTCGAAAATTGTGCTTTATGTTTATTTATGTTTGTGTCTTTACTACATGATCATTAGTGTCTAAGTGTCTATGCCTTAAAGCGATGAAAATGAATCCATCACCTTTCTTAAATGAAAAATATTTTTAATTGCAAAAGAAAAAGAAGTTCACGAATTTCAAATTTTAAAACAGTTTAGTTATTTTGATGTGGTGGCAATACTATTGTTTTTCTGAATGAATGCTTGAACAGTGCATATTTTCAAATTTGATTGTTTATGAATGTTAAAATTGTTGGCTCTTGAAAGAATGATGGGAAAAGGAGAAATGTTATCTGATGATCTGAAAAATCATAAAATTGATTCTTGAAGAAAGAAAAAGCAGTGAAAAGCTTGCAGAAAGAAAAGAAAAAAAAAGAGGCGAAAAAAAAAGAGAAAAGAAAAAAAAGAAAAGCAAGCAGAAAAAGCCAATACCCCTTTAAACCAAAAGGCAAGGGTGATAAAAAGGATCCAAGGCTTTGAGCATCAGTGGATAGGAGGGCCCACAGGAATAAAATCCTGGCCTAAGCGGCTAAACCAAGCTGTCCCTAACCATGTGCTTGTGGCGTGAAGGTGTCAAGTGAAAACTTGAGACTGAGCAGTTAAAGTCGAGGTCCAAAGCAAAAAGAAGAGTGTGCTTAAGAACCTTGGACACCTCTAATTGGGGACTCTAGCAAAGCTGAGTCACAATCTGAAAAGGTTCACCCAGTTATGCGTCTGTGGCATTTATGTATCCGGTGGTAATACTGGAAAACAAAGTGCTTAAGGCCACGGCCAAGACTCATAAAGTAGCTGTGTTCAAGAATTAACATACTTAACTAGGAGAATCAATAACACTATCTGGATTCTGAGTTCCTATAGATGCCAATCATTCTGAACTTCAAGGAATAAAGTGAGATGCCAAAACTGTTCAGAAGCAAAAAGCTAAAAGCCCCGCTCATCTAATTAATACTGATCTTCATATATATTTTTGGAATTCATTGTATATTCTCTTCTTTTTATTCTATTTGATTTTTAGTTGCTTGGGGACAAGCAACAATTTAAGTTTGGTGTTGTGATGAGCGGATAATTTATACGCATTTTGGCATTGTTTTTAGTATGTTTTTAGTATATTTTAATTAGTTTTTATTATATTTTTATTAGCTTTTAATTAAAAATCACAATTTTGGACTTTACTATGAGTTTGTGTGTTTTTCTGTGATTTCAGGTATTTTCTGGCTGAAATTGAGGGACCTGAGCAAAAATCTGATTCAGAGGCTGAAAAAGGACTGCAGGTGCTGTTGGATTCTGACCTCCCTGCACTCAAAGTAGATTTTCTGGAGCTACAGAAGCCCAATTGGTGCACTCTCAATTGCGTTGGAAAGTAGTCATCCTGGGCTTTCCAGCAATATATAATAGTCCATACTTTGCCCGAGATTTGATGGCCCAAACAGGCATTCGAAGTCAGCTCAAGAATTCTGGCGTTTAACGCCGGAACTGGCACAAAAGCTGGAGTTAAACGCCCAAACTAGCACAAAAGCTGGCGTTTAACTCCACGAAAAGTCTCTGCTCATGGAAGCTTCAACGCTCAGCCCAAGCACACACCAAGTGGGCCCGGAAGAAGATTTTTGCATTAATTACTGATTTTTGTAAACCCTAGGCTACTAGTTATCTATAAATAGGACCTTTAGCTATTGTATTTTTCATCTTTTGATCATCCTGGAATCATGTTTTGATGATTGAACCCTCTTTGGGAGGCTGGCCATTCGGCCATGCCTAGACTTTGTTCTTATGTATTTTCAAACGGTAGAGTTTCTACACACCATAGATTAAGGTGTGGAGCTCTACTGTTCATCATGAATTAATACAATTACTATTGTTTTTCTAATCAACTCAAGTCTATTTCTTCTCTAAGATGTTCATTCGCACCCAAGAACATGATGAATGTGATGATTATGTGATACTCATCACCATTCTCACCTATGAATGCGTGACTGACAACCACTTCCATTCTACATGAACAAGCTTGAATGCATATCTCTTGGGTTTCTGATCTAAGATTGGAACCTTCGTGGTATAGGCTAGAATTATTGGCGGCCATTCCTGAGATCCGGAACATCTAAACCTTGTCTGTGGTATTCTGAGTAGGATCTGGGAAGGGATGACTGTGACGAGCTTCAAACTCGCGATTGTTGGGCGTGTGACAGACGCAAAAAGATCAATAGATCCTATTCCAACATGATCGAGAATCGATAGATGATTAGCCGTGCGGTGACAGCGCATTTGGAACGTTTTCACTGAGAGGACGGGAAGTAGCCATTGACAACGGTGATGCCCAACATAAAGCTTGCCATGGAAAGGAGTATGAATGATTGGAAGAAGGCAATAGGTAAGCAGAGGTTTAGGAGGAACAAAGCATCTTCATACGCTTATCTGAAATTCCAACCAAAGAATTACATAAGTATCTCTATCTTTATTTTATGTTTTATTTATCTTTTAATTATCAATTCTCCATCACCATCTGAATTCGCCTGATTGATATTTACAAGGTGACCATAGCTTGCTTCAAGCCGACAGTCTCCATGGGATGGACCCTTACTCACGTAAGGTATTACTTGGACGACCCATTGCACTTGCTGGTTAGTTGTGCGGAATTGTGACAAAGTGTGATTCACGTTTAAGAGCTCCAAGTGCTTTGGCGCCATTGTTGATAATCACAATTTCGTGCACCAGTGGTCGCCGGCGTTAGTTAGTCGCGGTGGAGGTTGGATTGAGAGTTGGGTGGTGTGGATGTTGGGAGGGGTTGGTGTGATTTCAGAGAGAGAGGGAAAAGAAGAAGGAAAGGGTATGGGTTGGAAACTGAAGCGCGACACTCCCTTTTTCGAATTAACGTTCGAAAAGTGACCTGTGCGAATGCACAAGGTCGTGTGCGGACGCACACAAGGAGAAAGAAGGAGGTATGCACGTGCACAAGTAAGGCCGGTAAGGCTAGAGGTAAGTGTATTTTGGAGTTCTTTTTGCCCTTGGAGTATG
Organism: Arachis hypogaea; assembly: GCF_003086295.3. Lineage (NCBI taxonomy): Eukaryota > Viridiplantae > Streptophyta > Magnoliopsida > Fabales > Fabaceae > Arachis > Arachis hypogaea. The sequence continues at coordinate 89,780,769 of NC_092052.1, read as the reverse complement.
GACCGGAGTGTCTCATCTTGATTGGAGGAAGGGGAAGGATAGGTGATTTGAGGTGCTTGTGATTGGTTGGGTTGAGGTGGTTGGGTGGTAGGTTAGTTTGGTAGTTTCTTCCTTGGTTTGGTTGTTGATGTGGAGGGTTTTGTGAGTATCAGTTTTATGAATTGTTGTTGTTTCATCTTTGGTTTCCTCCATTGTCCCTCCATCCTTGGTTGGAATTATCTCTCTAACCTTGATTATAATTGTTACTCCCTTGATTGTAATTGCCTCCTTGTTGGGGGTACCCTTGGTTGAAATTGCCGCCTTGTGAGTGATATCATTCACTAGGGCGGTCATAGAAAGGGCAAATTATGGGTAGCCGCCAAGGTGTTATCTTCTTGGAGACTTGGAAATTCATCCGTGTAGTGGGAGTAGTAAGAACAAATACCGCATATTCTTTGGGGGACCAATTATTGACTTTGTTGGTGTTGAGGAGGTGGAGGAGGTTGTTGTTGATTTATTTGGAGTTGCTTCAGAATGCTTGTCATCTCGCACAAGGTCTTGGTAAGGGTGGTGGTCTCACCACTAGAAGAAACCTCATTAACGGTTCTAGGGTGATTGCTCCTTTGTCTAGCATGCAAGGTGGACTCGGCCAAATTGGTTATCAATTGCCACGCTTCTTCCACCGTTCTATATTTTGTCAAGGAACCATTTCTTGAAGCGTCTAGGAGAATCTTGTCTTGGGGTTTCATTCCTTGGTAAAAATAGTTAAGCAACACTAGGGTGTCAATCATATGGTTGGGGCATGTGTCAAGAAGCTTTCGGAACCGCTCCCAATACTCGTATAGAGTTTCCAATTCACCTTGGACAATGCATGAGATTTCTTTCCGCAACTTATCGGTCACTGCCGCGAGAAAGAATTTGTCTAAGAATTCTCTTCGAAGCAAGTCCCAATCACTAACAATCTCACTTGGCAAAGAGTAGAACCACTCCTTAGCTCTCCCATCAAGAGAGAAAGGAAAAGCATATAACCAAACCGCAACTTCACTAGAGCCTTCTCGCCTAGTAGTAGAGCATACACCTTGGAAGTCCTTAAGGTGTCTAATAAGATCTTGAGCGGGAAGTCCTTGATACTTGGGAAGAAGATTGATCAAAGCGGTTTTAAGCTCAAAATTAGCATTCAAGTCCGGATGACAAATATGAGTAGGTTGAAGAACAAAATCCGGAGCACCGGCTTCCTTGAGAGTGACTCACCTTGGAGCGGCCATGGTGTCCGTACCTAGATCAATAGAAGAGTTATTAGTAGTATCTATGGAAGAGTAAACAGTGCCTTCTTCAAATGACGATTCGGAATCAACTTCGGATATGGTAGGTGAATTGGCGAAAACCTTTTCACCACCTTCAAAGGCTAACCGTCTCCGAGCTTGTCTAAGGTGAAGAAAAGTTCTTTCTATTTCCAGATCAAATCTAGCTAAGATCGGATCGGGTAAAGAACGCGTCATTCAAGGAAAGAGATAGTGAGCTCATGACAATAAAGTGAACCAGACAAAGAGTAATCCTAACTAACACAAACAATCAAGCAAAATACAAGTATATACATATCCACATATTTACACTAACCAACAACATGGCACTCATGTGCAACTCCCTGGCAACGGCGCCATTTTGATGAGTGAATTTATGCCGGCGTAGAATTTATCAATAAATCCGATCGTAGTATAGTCTAAACCAACACGCAATTCCACATCAAACAATCTAAATTCAATAACCGAGAGTATGACTCCCGAGTCATTCTCCCTAGGAGTGCTTCACGATGCACATTGTTGGTTAGAAAGTGTATTGGTGTTTGGAGTTTCATACAAGAGAGGAACAAGCCAATAGTGTGAGTGAAAATCAAGCAATATAAATGCCATGGCTATAAGTGAGAATTGGACTTCCTATCATCATCATCTCCATCAATTGTGATTACAATTAGTTATTGCTTCACTTAGTTAACCCTTAGTATTAAGGAATGTCAAGTGAAAGTAACAAATTTGAGTTCACAAGTCCTAGTCTAACCCTAGGAAAGTCTAGCTTTAGTGACATTCAAACCAATTAGCAATCTCCAATTGATAACCAACAAAGGACATTAATAATTCAAGTGTCTCCAATATCTCAACTCCCAAGCCAAGTAGGAAAATTCTACTCCATAGTTAAAGTTGGCATTTTCTCAAACACTTGGAGAGCAAGGATGAAAGACATTGTAAAATTGAGAGTAAACTTGCAATCAAAGGTATACGCTACAAGAGATTAACAATAATCAAACAATTGAAACTAAGAACATGAAATTACCTCAATGTATTAATGGAAATAGAAGTAACAACATCCAAAAGCTAAGATCCCGAAGTAACTTGAACAATAAGAACTAAATTGAGAGTAGGAGAATCCAGATCTACAATTGGAAGCAATGTAGAGTTGAATTGACAATAGATCTCACCAATGGATACAAGAGAATTCCAATTTGAGAAGCAAAACCTTAGAAAGAAGCTAGAGTTTTCTCCCTAAAAAATGTAACTTCCAAAACTAATTAGAAAATATCTAAAAATGAGTGAATGAATGAGAATCTCCTCATCCCTTGGTCTTCTTATGGTTTTTTGCTCCAGAATCAGTTCCAATTGGGTCCCACAACTTCTGTGAATTCGCTGGGCATGTTTTCACTTAAAAATCACGTGCGGGCACCGATGCGTATGCGTATAGCATATGTGCGCGTTCCTAGGGTTTTTCACGATCGACGCGCAAGTGCCAAGCACGCCTGCGCATCCATGAGGTTCTGGCTAAGCCACGCGAATGCGCCGGCTTCTAGCTTTGGCTTCCTCGCGCCGATCCAGTAGCTCGCATCTGCGCGTACGCGCAAGGTACGCGTACGCGTCGCTGCTCAAGCTCCAAAGCTTCATTTTCCATGCTCCTTCCATTCATGCATGCTTCCTTCCTCTCTTCTAAGCCATCCTTGTCCTAAAAACTCTGAAATCACTTAACACCAGATCACAGCATCGAATGGTAATAGAAGAGGATTCAAATATGGCGTATTTAATATAAAAGAGGCATGTTTTCATTCATGAAGCAAAATCGGGAAGGAAATACAAAACCATGCATTATTTATGAATAAGTGTGAAAGAAAATCGATAAAACCCTTAAAATCCATACAAGATAAACCCTAAAAATGGGGTTTATCAGTCTCCCTCCATGGGAATCCCCCATCCTTCTTCACTCCCAGCCTATTATCCTCGAATCGGGCTTGAAACTGGGCCATAAATCAGCTCAGAAATTACCCACAGCAATTTCTCTTTAATGAGGCACATGCTGCTCGTCATGCATTCGCGTCGCTTGTAGTATGGCGCGATCACGCGCACGCGTCGTCCATGCGTGCACGTCAGCATTAGCTTCTCAAATCTTCATTTTCTTGTGTTCTTTCCACTTTTGCATGCTTCCTTTCCATCCTCTAAGCCATTCCTGCCCTATAATCTCTGAAATTACTTAATAAATACATCACGGTATCGAATGGTAATAAGAGCGGTTTAAAAGTTAGTGATTTTAAGGCCCTGGAAGCATGTTTTCATTCATATCACAAAATTAGGAAGGAATCTTAAAACCATACAAATTGTATGAATAAGTGTGAGAATAGTTGACAAAATCCACTAAATTTAGCACAAGATAAACCCTAAAAACGGGGTTTATCAACCTCCCCACACTTACACATTAGCATTTTCTCATGCAAAGCTCAAGAGAAGCTATAAAGGGATGAACAGGGATGGTAGGATTTATTAAATGCAACATGCAATGCAACCTATCTATATGAATGCAACTAAATGTTCTTACCTACTTGGTTAAAAGTAAATCAATCTCCAAGAACATATATAAGCAAGTAGGGCTAGGATGGTATGATAAATCATGAATTCCACTAATTCAAATCTCAAAATGAAGTACAAATAGACTTGCAACAAGAAAGCTCATGAAAGCCGGGAATAAGGAATTGAGCGTCGAACCCTCACCGGAAGTGTTTGCACTCTTATGCTCTCAAGTGTTTGAGGGTCGATTCTCTCAATTCTCTACTAATCTTGCTTTCTAAGGCTTGCTCTTCTTCTAACAATCAACATATTTTCAATGCATGAATACACATATCAAGAGGTCTTTCCAAGGGTTGTAATGGGGTCAGGGTGAAGGTAGGATTGTATTTGGTCAAGTGGACTAAAATTGAATCCTTGATTAACTATTCATACCCTGGGTCGAGCTAGGTGATCCAGGATGGGCGAAGACAAAAACGGCCGACCTCTTATAAGGTTGGCCCATCACCGACCTCTTCTCAAAGAGCTTGGCCAAATCGCGATAAGGTCCTAAGTAGGCCCAAAGCAGAAGATCACATCCCACCTGAAGGCGGCTGGCCAAAGATAAGTGGACTCACCCACGAAAAGATAAGATAAGATAACAAACTTATCTCAGGGAAGGTCACTCCACACTACTATAAATACACTGTATCCCCCAGGTATAACTCATACTCTGATTCTACACAAAAACCTGCTTAAAGCCCATGCTAACTTAAGCATTGGAGTCTCTTGTAGGTACCACCAACCTCCGGTGATCAAGGATCAGCAACATCTCAAGATTCAGCAAGTCAGACACGACAGCTCAGGCCACAATAGCAGATCTCCTCCGAGATCGACCTTCAGTTTCAGGTAACCCTCAGAACGTTGGTGCCGTTGCTAGGGACCCTGGAAGTCATCCCATCATCATGGAGGACACCCTCGACAACGATCACAACTCTGGTCTGGAAGACAGAACGCTGCATAAGAACACGGATACCACACCGAAGGATACACCTCAAAACAAGGAAGACAAAAAACCCCAAGTACAGAAATTTTGGAGGCTATTCGTGCACAATAGAATCGCCTTAAACAGTTAGAACAAGAAGCCAACGGCAGCGGGAGGCTGAGTGATAAGAGAATTTTTGTATGGTTTGGAATCAATCAAAACTAGAATCAATTTGTTGGTAGCATAATCTAAACCAACAATGAATTCTCACTATCAAATATTAAATCCAATACAAAATATAAACCGAGAGTATTTAGCTCCCGGGTCGTCTTCCCTAGGAGTTGTAATTAAGTGTACAATTATTGGCTATGAGAGAGAGCATGGAGAACTGGGAATGAAAGCAAGAGAGCAAGTAATGTAAATAGAAAGAAAACAAATAAACATGCAAGGAATGTAAATGGCAACTCTTGGCAAGAATTGGAGAGTTTATGATTCCTATCCTAGTTATAGACCACAAACATGGCAAATGTGTGGAGTCAATCTAAATTAATCAATCCTCCTTGAGAATTAGACAAAAGCATAATTGATCTGAATCCATAAGTCCTAGTCAACTCACTAATTACTTAGTGAAAGACTAGCGTCAATGGAAACCAAACCAATTAACTATTACACAATGCGGAATGGACATCCACAACTCAATTCCACCCAAACATCCAATTTCTCAACCAAGAGTGTGAAAACTAAACAAGCAAGAAATTAAACATCAAAGTAATAAAAGTCAAAGTAATTAAATGCAAGGAAAGGAAACTTCAAATGCAAGAAAACATCTTGGCAAGTAATTGAGAGCTAAGGCTACCTATCCTAAACATTGACCACAAATACATGATGATTATGAAGATTTAATCCTACTTAGTCAACCTTACATCGAAGATAAGTCAAATAGGCATAGTTAATTTCAATCCCTAAGTCCTATGTCAACACTAAGGGGTCACATAGAGTCAAGGGAAACCAAATCAACTAACTACTCTAATATATCAAACAAGAATGGACATCAATGACTCAAGGATCACCAAAGTCAATAATTTCAAGCCAAGGGCGGAGAAAAACTAAGTGAAAACTAAGCCAAGCATTTTATCAAACACTTGGTGTGCATGAGAATAAAATAATATTAAATTACAATAAAACAAATTCTAAAACTACCAAACCAAGAAAGTGACAATGACAACTCAAGAAAACAATAAATGACATGGAAACATAAATTTGCATTAATTGGAATTAAAATAACAAAAGTGTTTATAACATGAAAATTGCCATAAAAGAGAAAATAACAAAAGAGATGAAGAAGATAAAGACAAGAAAGCATAAAAACATAAAGGAAACTACATTAAAGCAAGAATTAAAGTGCTGAAATTAAAAGGAAACTAAGCTAAAAATCCTAATTCTAGAGAGAGGGGGGAGCTTCTCTCTCTAGAAACTAAGAGAAAACATCATAAAAACTAAACTTAATTGCCCCCACTTCATGCTTCTTCAATTTGGCCTTAAATCGCTTCAAAAAATGAGTTGGATTGGCTTTTGAGGGCCCAAAAATCGCTGCCAGCGAGTTGCAATTAATGAGGTCATGTGCAGGGACCTGTGCGGACACACAGATGTGTGCGTCCGCACACATGCTGAATCTTGACTTGTGCGTGCGCACAAGTACCTATGTGTACACACACTTAGACTTATGTCCACCATAGCAAATTGCATATTATTTTAAAGCCCCGGACGTTAGCTTTCCAAAGCCGCTAGAACCGCCTCATTTAGACCTTTGTAGCTCAAGTTATGACCAATTTAGTATAGAGAGGTCAAGGCTGGCAGCTTTCCAAATCCTTAATTTCTTGAATTCTTTCCTTTTGCATGCTCTTTTCCTCACTTCTTCAACCCATACTTGTCTTGGAAACCTGAAAATCATTTAACAAATACATCAAGGTACCAAATGGGATTAAAATGAATAAAATTGACTAAATCAAGCACAAAAGAGTATGTTTTCACTTTCAAGCACAAAATTAGGAAGAAATCTCAAAAGCATGCTATTTAGGTGAATAAATGTGGGTTTATGTGATGGAATCCACTCAAGTCAAACCAAAATATATCGTAAAATATGGATTCATCAATTCCCCCACATTTAAACCAAGCATGTCCTCATGCTAAACCAACCAAAGGAGATGGGTGCGTACGCACAAGTGCGTCCGCACGCACAGGTTGCAGGAAGCAGGGGAACACGCGCGCACAAGGCATGTTGGCACTGCGAACAGAGGGCAAAATCATGCGTGTGCATGTACACAGGTCGGTGTGCACGCATAGGAAGTAGAAAATAGCTGTTTTGTGCGCACGCACAAGTACGTGCGTACGCACAGATGCCCTGTTTTGCAAAAATTTTTCTTCAAAATTCTAAGGTACCAAGCCTTAGTTAAATCAAAACCAAACACCAAAACATGCAAGAACCCATAAATTCATGATCCAAACCAAAATTAACATAACCAACTCAAAATTAAACTAATTCTAAGCTAACCAAGCATAACAAAAAAAATAAGTCAAAATATGTACAAAAGAGAAGAGTTAGAACAATGTTACTGAAGAGAGAACTTTTGTGTGGCCTAGAAATTCGCAGAATAAATCCTCGTTGTAGGTATAGCTTCTAAACCAACAAAAGTCCTTTCTCACAAACGTTTTGGTTGTCACAAGTAACAAACCCCTAAATAAATTGATAACCGAAGTATTTAAACCTCGGGTCGTCTTCTCAAGAAACTGCAGGGAGGTATGTTCTTATTATTGGTTATGAGTTTTGTAAATTGGGGTTTTGAAAGTAAGGAACAAGTAATTTAAATGACAATTAAAATAAATAAATAACTGTAAAATAAACTCTTGGCAAGGTATGAGAATTTGGAAGTCCTATCCTAGTTATCCTTATCAATGGTGATGAGAATTGAATTTTAATCCCACTTAGTTAGCCTTTACTAAAGCAAAGGAAGGTCAAGTGACTAATTAGTTTGATCCTCAGGTCCTGGTCAATTCCTAAGAAAGGACTGGAGTTATTAAAGTTCAATTCAATTAGCAAAGACAACAATTATCAATCACGTTGAGTTTGATAACTCAAGAGTTACCAATTACTTTACCAAGGCCAAAAGGGAAAAAGTAAACTTACTCGAATAAAAATATCTTCAGATTGGAAGCAACAGTAACATAATTAAAAGAAAGCAATCATAAACTAAAATACCTCAAATAACATTAATTAAGAGAATCATATGTAACATAGAAGAGTTCATAAATTAAATTGACAAAGTAATTAAAAAGGAAACATTGAACTTGATAAAGAGTTGGAATACTAACTTGAAATAATAAGAAATCCTAAATCTAAAACCTAAGAGAGAGGAGAGAACCTCTCTCTCTAAAAAGTAAATCTAAACTATGAAAAGTGAATAATTGGAGAGCTCTCCTTGAATGGATGCATTCCCCCACTTTATAACCTCTAATCTATGCCTTCTGAACCTGGATCTGGGCCAAAAAGGGTTTCAGAAATCACTGGGAGTGTTTTCTCTAATTTCTGGTGCGTGGCGTCTGTCACGCATCTGCGTGGGTCACGCGGTCGCGTCATTTGGAGTTTTCCTTATCACGCGTTCGCTTCGGTCATGCGTACGCGTCATCTGTGTTCTGCTCATGGCGCGCGTCCGCGTCAGTCACGCATTCACGTCGTTGCCTTTTCGCACTGGGCATGCGGCCGCGTCGTCCATGCGTTCGCGTCGCTGCCAGTTTCTTCAAAAACTTCATTTTGTGCTTTCCTTCCATTTTTGTATGTTTCCTTTCCATCCTTTAAGTCATTCCTGCCTTAGAAGATCTGAAACTTCTCAACACACAAATCACAGCATCGAATGGTAATAAAGGGTAATTAAAATAAATAATTTCAAAGTATAGGAAACATGTATTTCACATATATCACATAATAAGGAAGGGAAAGTAAAACCATGCAATTTACATGAATAAGTGGGTGAAGGATTGAATTAATCTCTTGAATTGAGCACAATATATATCATAAAATATGTGTTTATCAACCTCCCCACACTTAAACAATAGCATGTCCTCATGCTAAATCCAAGATAAAGAGTAACGTAAGGTTAAAGTGGTAGAATCTCATGCAATGCAATCTATCCTAAATACAACTACCTAAATGAATCAGGCAATTCTAATTATTCTTCACTTGTATATAAAACTTACATGTAGTTAAATTAATTCACATTCTCAAGGAATCATATATGCATAGCCAAACCCTAGATAATGTTAAAGCACTTTTACAATTGAGATGGGTAAAAATATTTTTCAAACTTGCAAGACAATTAACAATTTAAGCAGAGATACACGGTGATGAGCTATTGAACCCTCACTGGATTTTGTGTTTACTCTCTAGTCACTCAGTGTTTATTGGGTTAATCACTCTATTCTTCTTTTTATCCTTACTTTCTATAACTTTGTTCTTCATCTAACCAATCAACAATTATAGAATACAGATATACAAAAATCATGAGGTCTTTTTCAAGGTTGTAATGGGACCAAGGTAAAGGTAAGAGTATATGTATAAGGCTAAGTGAGCTAATAAGTGAATCCTTGATTAGTCTAAGATCTCACCTAGCATACATATTTTGTAAATCAAAGTTTCTTAACCTATTTTCCTAACTTTTCTCACTTTGTGTTGCAAGCTCATGCATTAATTTTAATTTTATCCCATGTGCATTGATTCTTTTTATTTTTGCAATTGGGGAATTTTGTGTACCCCTTAATTAAATAAATATATTTTTTTTGAATGCACATGGTAATTCAATTGTTTTTGATTTCATGTAACGACCCAACTTCCAATACGTCATGATCGTACCAAAAGTAAGTCGTTACTGACCTGTTTTCCTTATTAACTATTTACTATTGAGCCTTTAGTTCGATATCGCGATCCAGTTTTAGTAAAAATACCAGAAAATTTTGTTTTTATTTATCAAATCATATATCAAGCATCACCAAATAATAATAATCATATAATTATTAGTAAATATTATACAAACAAATTCAAGTGTAACTTAGATACAAATCCTATCCCTCTGTATAAAACAAAAACTAAAGTAACAAGGGCGAGGGAATTCTATGAAAATAACCTAACTCAAAAACTTATCTCATAAATAAATTCTATAATCGCCCGCAGCTTCAAACTGAGTCTTCAAACCTGTATTACTGAAAAGGGTGGAAGATTTTGGGGTGAGAACAAACCACACGTTCTCAGTAGGGAATGGGAATGCTGTAAAAGTAATGATTAACATGCAAATAATTAACTTTGCTTAATAAACCATCTTTGTTAAATCCCTTGAAATACTTTTTAATCTTACTTTAGATAAATAATTACTTTCTTTAAATCTCTAAACCCAAAATAGATATCAATCGCAAAACTTGTCATATTAAATATCTTTCAGCCACATAATTGTTTCTCGGTCATAACGACAGATATTAATCATCTCTTTCCATTCACAAACTACTAGCACAAGTAAGAAACTCAATTCAGCACACAAACAAATCACAATAAAACAAATAACACAATTACAGAGAAGTAATACAAGCAAACACAACCAAATGCAAATGCACAACCACTATGATGCATGTCTGTCCTAAGCAGGCCATGAGCTCACGTGTCGGTTTACACCCTGTAGCTCGACATTACCTAAGAACAAGTCCCAGATATGGCTTCCCTTTGTGTCCTTAGTGCATATGTGTCGGTGGTAAGAATACCACTCCTTCGTGACTACCGATAGTCGGCGCAAAGCCCGACCCCATAATATACGCACAAGGGGAAACAGTGATCCTCAGTTCGTGGGCGTCCCCGAGATCAATTCACAAACAAAACAGAGATCTTCAGTTCGTGGGTTATTCCCCGAGATCAATACACAATAACATAGTGATCTTCAGTTTGTGGGTTATACCCGAGATCAATACACAGCAAACAATGATCTTCCGTTCATGGGCTATAGCCGAGATCAACATACAAGAATTCATGGGTTATTCCCGTAATCAATGATTATCATTCCGTGGATTTTTCCCGCATATAAAATAAATAACAATCTATAGGTTTCCCCGAGATCAATGATCAATCAGTTCGTGGGTACTTCCCGATTTTAACCAATTATCAATTCGTGGGCTTTTCCCCGTTAGTTAAACAACTAACAGTTCGTGGGGTTTTTCCGCCTTTTATCACTTTTCATTATCCTTTCTAAAACGCAACAATCCACATATCAATTCGTCATTCTCTTTTTCCCTTTGAGTTCTTAACATTTTTCTTTAAACCTTTCTTAACTTTCTCAGGCATTTATCCATAAAAATCTTAACCATCAAGCCAGTCATAATCTCTACTTTAGCAATCTTGACTCAAGCCAACTCTAAAACTATTTTTCAGTTTGGTTCTCTATCGAAAGACTCAAGAAAAATCATTTATTTTAAATTCATTAAACACTTTACAAAACATAACCTCTCTTTGGAAATAATCGAATAGAACTCTTTCTCAAGTTCACTAACTTCACAAAGATTCAAAAATCATCTCTCTTACTATTCAAATTCAAATATTATTATTTCACCAAATTTCTAAAAAGGTAATTCTTTATTTCAATCCCAAAACATAACTCTTTCTATATTGAATCAAATTCAAAACATAATTTCTTTCTTAAATAATTCAAGTTCGAAACATAATTCCTTTCCTTGGTAAATTGAACTCAAAATATTTTAATTCTTTTCTAAATTAAATAAAGCTCAAGTAATATAATTTTCCAAATTCAAAGCTTCTAAAATAACTTTTCAAATGAAACCTCAGGTGTTTATAAAATTTCGGCAGCACCTCCCCTAAAACTCGGACTTAACCACCCTTACGGGTTCCCTCTTTCTCCACAAATCACCAGCCCTTTTCTCAACAATTTTCAAACAGGCAATTCTCAATCAACCAGAAATTCACAATTCATAATAATTAGCAAGTCAATCATACTCCACAATTCCAACTAATCCATCAATCCAACTCCAATCTCATCAATTCACAACTAAATTCATAAGTCATAAAATCCTTTCAAGTTAAACTCAATCAATTCTCCATCCGTTCATTAGCAATTATCATAACAGATTCTTAATAATTATCTCATCATAATTCAGTTTAAGAACTAACATCCTTTCATCAATTAAAATCAGAATTTCACCCAGTCATCATTTATTTTAAAAGTTAACCAGTCTAACTTTAAAAACTCATAACTAATTTTCCAAAACCATTCTTCAATCAGTCACTAACCAAATCCACTACCGTTACAATATATCAAATAACCAGCACATCATTCAATTCAATAGAAATCCGTCAAAGATCAGAATTTCAGTCAATTTGCAACCATCAAGCAAACCAGCCTATGGCAACCAGCACAACATAATCAAATAACAGGATTCTCAGTAATTCCAAACAATCAGAAAATCAGAAATAGTTACAGCCTTAAATCAAAATCAGTATCACCGATTAATCATTCACCGCAATAAAACCAATCACAATTCAAACTCAATTCATCAATCTTTAACATGTTAGTTTTTCTTTATAATTAACTCAACATATTTTAATTTTGTAAATAGCACCAGTTTAATCACCGTTCACAACCACATTTAATTCAAATCATAACTCAGAAAAATCACCACTTACAGCCACATTTCAACCAATTCCAACCCATCACAAGTTCTTTTTATAGCCATTCCAATATATTAAAATTCCAATCCAATATCAAATAATTCAAAATAACTTATTCAAGATCAGAATCTCAGCCAACTCATCATAAAAATCAGTAATTCAAAATACAATTCACAACCAGATTTCAACCAATTCAGCAATATCACATAAGATCAGAATTTCCAACAAATCCATCAAAATTAGAAAACCAATATCAGTCACAGCATTAACCAAAATTAATCTTGTCAAGTTAATTACTCACGATAACAAAACCTAGTAACATTCACAGCCATAAACTAAACTCAATAAACCAATTTAGAATATTATCTCAATACCAAACTTTATCCAAATTTTACAACTTCAAACCAAGCTTATTCCTATCAATTAATCATATTTATGAATTATTTGCAATTACACACTAAACCTCTTTGGCATTCATAAGTTAAAAGCTGTTAATTTCAAATAAAATCCCTTACCTCGATTAGTTGAATTCACATAGATTAAACGTGGAAACTCCCTTCTCTTTTAATTTTTATGGCAGCAGCATTGTCAATCTCTTATGGCAGTGACGATGGTTGCAGCGAGACAAGGATTCGAATTGGGTAAGAATCAAAAGCAAACATAGCTCTGGAAGATTCAAAACAATTCAAAGACCAGAATTGTATTAAAACAAGAACATGGCAATTAAAAGTGACAAAATAAAACGTGCCAAATAGGTCAGAACCAAGGAGAAGAGCAAACCAGAATCAATGTAATAGGATTCGGAACCAACAGCAGCAACGGTGACATCAGTTCTCTCGGAGCAAGAACTACAACGATCTCAGCATCAATTATGCCTTTTTCGAACAGTAAACCAGCAACGACTAAAACAGTAATCCATAATTCTATAAATAAGCCAGGAAGGAACAGAGGAACAAGATAAAAACAGAGCAAGATTTAAAGCGTTTCAATTTCAAGAATAGGAGAATTGAAATCAGAACAAGGCTGGCGCTGTCTTTGACACTGGTGGCGGTGCACAACTCACCGGCGACTGAGGCAGCAACGTAGACAAGGCTTCCCCTCAACGGTGAGAAGCGGCGATGGCACGTGGTGGTGGTAACCCCGGCAATGACAAGGCCTGGCGGTGGCTGAACAACAATGAACGGCGGCGCAACACCTTCCTCTCTCACCTGCGAACTCTTTCTCTCCCACTTGTGAGCTCAACGGCAACGGCGATGGAAGCTTCTGCTCGGCGGGTTCGACGGCGACACGGGCTTCAGGTAACGGCGACGCCGACCTCTCCTCGCGCGGCCCTCTCCCTGGGTTTTGGTCTTCCTCCGTGACGGCGTGCAGCAGAACACGATAATCGGTTCGGCGGCAGCAGGCAGCGAGGCCATGGTGGCTGGGTAGTGACGTGACGACGGCTGGGCGGCAAGTTCGGTGGCGGCAGGGCACGAATGAATGACGGCAACGCGGGCTCGGCTCCATGGACGGGACGGCACTGTGCAGCAGCTCGACGGCGACGGTGGTACCAGGCCGGCGACGCTCTTCTTCCCTTCTGCCGGCGCTATCTCTTCCTCCGGTATCCTCTCTCTGTGTGTGTGTGTGTGTGTGATTTTTACGTTTAGGAAAGGAAGGGGAGAAATGGGGGTGCGGCTGAGTGTGGTGAAGGAGTTAGGGTTAGGGTTTCTGGGATTTGGGAATTAGGGTTTCTGATTCAATTTGGGAATTTGGGATTAGAAATTAGGATTTTATAAAATAATAAGGATAGGTATGAATAGATATTTTGATAAAATTGAAAGGTAGAGTTATTTTAAAATCAAATGTACTCTATTGAAAATATTTAGAAACATTATTTATCAACATATTGCTAAGTTGAATTAATTATTTCTAGTTTAAATTATAAAATAAGCATATTAATCATATAATTATAAAATATAGTTTAAACTCAATATTAATTATTCAAATTGAATGATATAACTTTTTATTATATTTCTATTATCAAAACTCTAATTTCAATTTGTGTAGAATAACTAATTATAACAAAAATTGTACTTAAACATTAATTAACTTAAACTTAAACTATTTATAAAAATCAAACTAATTATTTCGAGTAAATTAATCTCTAAGAGTATAAATTAATAAAATAGAACATAATTCATTCATAATAAAAATTACTTAAATTGAACGGTAAAATTCTTTCTTATTTTTCAATTACTAACATTATAATTTCAATTATATCAAATATTCAATAAAAATTATATAAGAATTCTAATTAATTTAAACTTCAATTATCATGAAACTATATTTAATTACCTTTAGTAAAATAATTTTCTTAAAATAAATCACAAATAACTAATTATTTTATTTTCAAAAACTAGGGTTGTTACATTCTACCCACCTTAGAAAAATTTTTGCCCTCGAAAATTAGAAAATAAATTTAAACTCAAATCAAAGAAAATGGAATCTATGAACAAAAATATAAGCATGGTCAAGAATGAAGATTCGGAAATAGTCAGATAAGTAATTAGATTTACAAGCAAGGAAAAGTATACAAGAACAATAAGTTAAGCCTGAAAGATAAGCAAGTTATATGCTGACGAGGAAATCCAAAACAAGGAATTCAAATGAAAACAATGAAGAGATAACACAAGTTCACGTGGCACGAATACAGATTATACGTTGAATCGAAACTAACTTCCTAACTTCTAACGCTCCCAAACCCCGTGAATCGCATTACCTATTCTTCTATTTCGTCTATGATAACCCATTAGTGTTCCTATATACATAAATTATTAGTATTAAGTTGGCCAGACCTAATACCATGAGGAATGCAATGGTAAACTAACAGCGTTGATCATCAGACAGTCATGCATATAAAACTCAAACTCTTGTTATCAGAATAAGTCACAAAGCATGACAGATACTCAGAGTATGCAATGAAGCATAGTCAGTCCATTCCCAAGGCTCTAACAGGAACGAACTGCTCTGATACCATATTGTAACGACCCAACTTCCAATACGTCATGATCGTACCAAAAGTATGGCGTTACTGACCTGTTTTCCTTATTAACTATTTACTATTGAGCCTTTAGTTCGATATCGCGATCCAGTTTTAGTAAAAATACCAAAAAATTTTGTTTTTATTTATCAAATCATATATCAAGCATCACCAAATAATAATAATCATATAATTATTAGTAAATATTATACAAACAAATTCAAGTGTAACTTAGATACAAATCATATCCCTCTGTATAAAACAAAAACTAAAGTAACAAGGGCAAGGGAATTCTATGAAAATAACCTAACTCAAAAACTTATCTCATAAATAAATTCTATAATCGCCCGCAGCTTCAAACTGAGTCTTCGAACCTGTATCACTGAAAAGGGTAGAAGATTTTGGGGTTAGAACAAACCACACGTTCTCAGTAGGGAATGGGAATGCCGTAAAAGTAATGATTAACATGCAAATAATTAACTTTGCTTAATAAACCATCTTTGTTAAATCCCTTGAAATACTTTTTAATCTTACTTTAGATAAATAATTACTTTCTTTAAATCTCTAAACCCAAAATAGATATCAATCGCAAAACTTGTCATATTAAATATCTTTCAGCCACATAATTGATTCTTGGTCATAACGACATATATTAATCATCTCTTTCCATTCACAAACTACTAGCACAAGTAAGAAACTCAATTCAACACACAAACAAATCACAATAAAACAAATAACACAATCACAGAGAAGTAATACAAGCAAACACAACCAAATGCAAATGCACAACCACTATGATGCATGTCTATCCTAAGCAGGCCATGAGCTCACGTGTCGGTTTACACCCTGCAGCCCGACATTACCTAAGAACAAGTCCCAGATATGGCTTCCCTTTGTGTCCTTAGTGCATATGTGTCGGTGGTAAGAATACCACTCCTTCGTGACTACCGATAGTCGGCGCAAAGCCCGACCCCATAATATACGCACAAGGGGAAACAGTGATCATCAGTTCGTGGGCGTCCCCGAGATCAATTCACAAACAAAACAGAGATCTTCAGTTCGTGGGTTATTCCCCGAGATCAATACACAATAACATAGTGATCTTCAGTTCGTGGGTTATACCCGAGATCAATACACAGCAAACAATGATCTTCAGTTCATGGGCTATACCCGAGATCAACATACAACAATTCATGGGTTATTCCCGTAATCAATGATTATCAGTCCGTGGGTTTTTCCCGCATATAAAATAAATAACAATCTATAGGTTTCCCCGAGATCAATGATCATTCAGTTCGTAGGTACTTCCCGATTTTAACCAATTATCAATTCGTGGGCTTTTCCCGCGTAGTTAAACAACTAACAGTTCGTGGGGTTTTTCCGCCTTTTATCACTTTTCATTATCCTTTCTAAAACGCAACAATCCACATATCAATTCGTCATTCTCTTTTTCCCTTTGAGTTCTTAACATTTTTCTTTAAACCTTTCTTAACTTTCTCAGGCATTTATCCATAAAAATCTTAACCATCAAGCCAGTCATAATCTCTACTTTAGCAATCTTGACTCAAGCCAACTCTAAAACTATTTTTCAGTTTGGTTCTCTATCGAAAGACTCAAGAAAAATCATTTATTTTAAATTCATTAAACACTTTTCAAAACATAACCTCTCTTTGGAAATAATCGAATAGAACTCTTTCTCAAGTTCACTAACTTCACAAAGATTCAAAAATCATCTCTCTTACTATTCAAATTCAAATATTATTATTTCACCAAATTTCTAAAAAGGTAATTCTTTATTTCAAGCCCAAAACATAACTCTTTCTATATTGAATCAAATTCAAAACATAATTTCTTTCTTAAATAATTCAAGTTCGAAACATAATTCCTTTCCTTGGTAAATTGAACTCAAAATATTTTAATTCTTTTCTAAACTAAATAAAGCTCAAGTAATATAATTTTCCAAATTCAAAGCTTCTAAAATAACTTTTCAAATGAAACCTCAGGTTTTTATATAATTTCAACAGCACCTCCCCTAAAACTCGGACTTAACCACCCTTACGGGTTCCCTCTTTCTCCACAAATCACCAGCCCTTTTCTTAACAATTTTCAAACGGGCAATTCTCAATCAACCAGAAATTCACAATTCATAATAATTAGCAAGTCAATCATACTCCACAATTCCAACTAATCCATCAATCCAACTCCAATCTCATCAATTCACAACTAAATTCATAAGTCATAAAATCCTTTCAAGTTAAACTCAATCAATTCTCCATCTGTTCATTAGCAATTATCATAACAGATTCTCAATAATTATCTCATCATAATTCAGTTTAGGAACTAACATCCTTTCATCAATTAAAATCAGAATTTCACCCAGTCATCATTTATTTTAAAAGTTAACTAGTCTAACTTTAAAAACTCATAACTAATTTTCCAAAACCATTCTTCAATCAGTCACCAACCAAATCCACTACCGTTACAATATATCAAATAACATCATTCAATTCAATATAAATCCGTCAAAGATCATAATTTCAGTCAATTTGCAACCATCAAGCAAACCAGCCTATGGCAAGCAGCTCAACATAATCAAATAACAGGATTCTCAGTAATTCCAAACAATCAGAAAATCGGAAATAGTTACAGCCTCAAATCAAAATCAGTATCACCAGTTAATCATTCACCACAAAAAAACCAATCACAATTCAAACTCAATTCATCAATCATCAACATGTTAGTTTTTCTTTATAATTAACTCAACATATTTTAATTTAGTAAATAGCACCAGTTTAATCACCGTTCACAACCACATTTAATTCAAATCATAACTCAGAAAAATCACCACTTACAGCCACATTTCAACCAATTCCAACCCAACACAAGTTCATTTTACAGCCATTCAAGATCAAATAATTCAAAATAACTTATTCAAGATCAGAATCTCAGCCAACTCATCATAAAAATCAGTAATTCAAAATACAGTTCACAACCAGATTTCAACCAATTCAGCAATATCACATAAGACTAGAATTTCCAACAAATCCATCAAAATTAGAAAACCAATATCAGTCACAGCATTAACCAAAATTAATCTTGTCAAGTTAATTACTCACGATAACAAAACCTAGTAACATTCACAGCCATAAACTAAACTCAATAAACCAATTTAGAATATTATCTCAATACCAAACTTAATCCAAATTTTACAACTTCAAACCAAGCTTATTCCTATCAATTAATCATATTTATGAATTATTTGTAATTACTCACTAAACCTCTTTGGCATTCATAAGTTAAAAGCTGTTAATTTCAAATAAAATCCCCTACCTCGATTAGTTGAATTCACATAGATTAAACGTGGAAACTCCCTTCTCTATTAATTTGTATGGCAGCAGCATTGTCAATCTCTTATGGCAGTGACGATGGTTGCAGCGAGACAAGGATTCGAATTGGGTAAGAATCAAAAGCAAACATAGCTCTGGAAGATTCAAAACAATTCAAAGACCAGAATTGAATTAAAACAAGAACATGGCAATTAAAAGTGACAAAATAAAACGTGCCAAATAGGTCAGAACCAAGGAGAAGAGCAAACCAGAATCAATGTAATAGGATTCGGAACCAACAGCAGCAACGGTGACATCAGTTCTCTCAGAGCAAGAACAACAACGATCTCAGCATCAATTATGCCTTTTTCGAACAGTAAACCAGCAACGACTAAAACAGTAATCCATAATTCTATAATTAAGCCAGGAAGGAACAGAGGAACAAGATAAAAACAGAGCAAGATTTAAAGCGTTACAATTTCAAAAATAGGAGAATTGAAATCAGAACAAGGCTGGCGCTGTCTTCGAAACTGGTGGCGGTGCACAACTCACCGATGACTGAGGCAGCAACGTAGACAAGGCTTCCCCTCGGCAGTGAGAAGCGGCGGTGGCACGCGGCGGTGGTAACCCCGGCGACGACAAGGCCTGGCGGTGGCTGAACAACAACGAACGGTGGCGCAATACCTTCCTCTCTCACCTGCGAACTCTTTCTCTCCCACTTGTGAGCTCAACGGCAACGGCCATGGAAGCTTCTGCTCGGCGGGCTCGACGGCGACACGGGCTTTAGGTAATGGCGACGCCGACCTCTCCTCGTGTGGCCCTCTCCCTGGGTTTTGGTCTTCCTCCGTGACGGCGTGCAGCAGAACGCGATAATCGGTTTGGCGGCGGAATAGGTTCGGCGGCAGTAGGCAGCGATGCCATGGTGGCTGGGTAGTGAAATGACGACGGCTAGGCGGCGAGTTCGGTGGCGGCAGGGCGCGAATGAACGACGGCAATGCGGGCTCGGCTCCATGGACGGGACGGCACTGCGCAGCAGCTCGACGGCGATGGTGGTACCAGGCCGGCGACGCTCTTCTTCCCTTCTGCCGGCGCTATCTCTTCCTCCGGTCTCCTCTCTGTGTGTGCGTGTGTGATTTTTACGTTTAGGAAAAGAAGGGGAGAAATGGGGGTGCGGCTGAGTGTGGTGAGGGAGTTAGGGTTAGGGTTTTTGGGATTTGGGAATTAGGGTTTCTGATTCAATTTGGGAATTTGGGATTGGAAATTAGGATTTTATAAAATAAAAAGGATAGGTATGAATAGATATTTTGATAAAATTGAAGGGTAGAGTTATTTTAAAATCAAATGTACTCTATTAAAAATATTTAGAAACATTATTTATCAACATATTGCTAATTTGAATTAATTATTTCTAGTTTAAATTATAAAATAAGCATATTAATCATATAATTATAAAATATAGTTTAAACTCAATAATAATTATTCAAATTGAATGATATAACTTTTTATTATATTTCTATTATCAAAACTCTAATTTCAATTTGTGTAGAATAACTAATTATAACAAAAATTGTACTTAAACATTAATTAACTTAAACTTAAACTATTTATAAAAATCAAACTAATTATTTCTAGTAAATTAATCTCTAAGAGTATAAGTTAATAAAATAGAACATAATTCATTCATAATAAAAATTACTTAAATTGAACGGTACAATTCTTTCTTATTTTTCAATTACTAACATTATAATTTCAATTATATCAAATATTCAATAAAAATTATATAAGAATTCTAATTAATTTAAACTTCAATTATCATGAAAATATATTTAATTACCTTTAGTAAAATAATTTTCTTAAAATAAATCACAAATAACTAATTATTTTATTTTCAAAAACTAGGGTTGTTACATTTCACATGAGCATGCTTCCTAAAATTTTATTTGAAACATCTTATTCTTTTTAACTTCCTACTTGTTTCTATCATCCATGTTCCCATAAAGTTCCCCACACTTAAACAATACACAATTTCTATCTTAAGCTAACTAAGTATTCAACTTGGGATTTTTATTTTATTTTTCTGCTTAAGGCTAGTAATGTGGTTTATAGAACAAGAGGGGATTAAAAAGCTCAAGGGGGGCTAACAAGGGGGCTAACAAGGGTGATGTAAGAGGTAGGCTAATTTGGGATAAGTGAGGAAAAATTCATATGATGGCCTCAATCATCTCTTAGTATGTATCTATACTCTATAAATGGACATATAGATTAAAACAAAGCAAAGAACATCAGAATAAAGAGAATGGTGAAACACACAGGAATAAAAATTATGGTTTGAATGTAACCATATAATTAAGCTCAAAACTCACAGGCTGTGTGTTCTCTAGCTCAAAAATCATATATCAGTTATACATGTCATGCAAGTAAAAATTAAGAGTTCCCATTATTCTCAATGTAAAAATTTTTTTTGTTTTTTTTTGGGTGGCTTTAAAGATTTAGTGTTCCTCCTTGATGAAATGTTGTTAACTAACTAACATGTTATGTTCTATATACAAGGTGTGTGGATTGTTTTTGATTATGTTAAAGTCTCTATTTTACTTCCTTTTTATTTTCAATTCAAACCAAACTATCATATGCTAAAAGGGTAAACTATACTAATTAATCCACATATTCTATAACTAATAAGTTAGAATTGCAATTAAACTAAATGGCTAAAATATAAACTAAAGAGCAAAATACGGAAATAAAGTAAAAATACAGCAAAAGAACAGTGTATAAGTACTGAAAAGTAAAAATAAAGATAAAAATATAGAAAAATAAACAAAATAAGATAGAAAGAGTCCGTAGTGGTTCACCAAAAAGAAATACGCCAGGGATGGCGACCTCCCCACACTTAAAATAAAGCATCGTCCTCGATGCTCACTCAAGCTGGGTGTTAAGGAGTGTCATCACTTGAAGGATGGGCTAGGGAGAAGAAGGGTTACAGAGAAGGAAGGGAGAAGAAGGGGAATGGGGAGCGCGACGGGTAGGGTTTCGCGTCACTGGGGGTTAGTGAATTTGAATCCACGCGAACGCGTGGGCCACGCGGTCGCGTGGCTAGGGTGGACGGGGGGTTGACGCAATCGCATGGAATGGGTAAAAGGATGCATGACGCGGTCACGTGAGGCATGCGACCGCGTCGCTGGAAATTGTGCTAAACGCACAATTCCAGCGTCGTTTCAGCGCAACTCTCTGTCTCCTTTGGGGTGTTGTGCAATCCACGCGACGTGAACGCGTCACTCACGCTTTCGCGTGGGATGGGTATTTTGCAAGTGATGTGTTCGCATCATAAACGCAAACGCGTGGGCCGTTTTGTGCTAAACTCACAACAGCCGCACGATTCCAGCCCAGATTTCTGGGCTTTGGATTTTTACGCCGATTTCCAGATCACGCATTCGCATGATTAATGTGGACACGTGGGAGGAGTTTTTCGCAACTAACGCAAACGCTTTAGCGATGTGATCGCGTCGCACGCCTTCCTTTTTTTTTTAGATGCAGGTATGCAATGATGCAGTATGCAATGCTAATGCAAATGCTATGAATAACATCCAGGTTCAATAAAAATAACATAACATAAAATCAAATAGTACGAAATAAAAATTGAAAAAGAAACGACTATACCATGGTGGGTTGTCTCCCACCTAGCACTTTTAGTTAAAGTCCTTAAGTTGGACATTGGATGAGCTTTCTGTTATGGTGGCTTATGCTTAAATTCATGCAGAAATCTCCATCAATGTTTGGAATGCCAACAGCCTCCGGGGTCCCAAACTAGGCATGTAAAGCTTCTGAGCAGCTTCAAACAGATTGTCAGGCTTCTGGGGTGACGAATATCAGAATATTTTCCAGGATCCCAAACTTTGCTTTTAAATCTACCTTCGTCTTGAATTATATTTTTCCATCCAGGCGGTTTAGAAATTAGATTCTCACCAAGATGACCAAACGTCTTCCGAGATCCATTCGATTGAACATGATACCAATCCGTGCGCTTTGAATTGAAGCATGGAATCTTGTTGAATCTTGCACACCAGCTCTGAGTACGAGCCATTTCCCTCTTACTCTTAAAGCCGCAGAGAGCTCTAAGCTGGCCATCTGTTTCAAGCAAACCATATTCAAGTGGAAAAGTAAAGATAAAGGTTAAGGATTGTACCCACTTGAAGCTTGTATTAGGTGGTAATGGCCTTGGGATAGGTGTTTCCAGTGGTTCTGTAAGTTCTACTCCCTTGTAATCTTCTACGAATTCCTCTATTTCCTTGCAAACTTCTTCAAATGCAACTGTGTCCTGATCAAAGTCTTCTATGTCTTCCTCATCACTTAAGTCATAAGCTGGAGGTTGAGAGAAATCTACCTCCGCATCATCTTCGTATTCACTTGGATAAGGTTCTTCAATCTCAGAGAATTCACTTGCGGAAGCAAGTTCATTACTAGGAGAACTTGACTTGAGACTATCATCATCAAGAAAATGTGCGTCTTGGGTTATTCCGTCTAGTTCTTCATGAAATACCTGCTTTGGGGGTTGTGCACTACACTCCTTAGCATTAATTGTAACGTCCTTGACGGAATTTTTCACAACTCTGGATTCCCATGGAGGTTCAGCATCTCCTAAATCTTCAATCAGTACTTCTTCTTCTTGGATAATTTGAGCTTCCTCCAATTTTTTCAAGACAAAGTTATGCTCATTACTGCCCACTGGGGTTTCTAGTGTCTCCTTTATGCTACGTTCGTCATTAGATTCTCCACATAAAGCTATTGGAGTTCCTTGAGGGTCTAAACATCTGGAAGATAATTGATGTATTGCTTGCTCCAGCTGATGAAGGGTTGTATGAAGTTGATCTACTGTTTCCTTGAGGCGAGCCTGTGATTCTCGAGGTGATGGATTTGGACATGGTACATAGGGAAGTGATGGAGTTTGGGAGTAATTGGATTAGAATTGGGGTAAATGAGGATTATATGGTGGTGAATGGTGAAAAGGAGCTTGTGAGTGTGGTGGCTCAAAGTTATGTTGAGAGGATGGTCTATAGGCACAGGGTGGGGCTTGTTGGTAGTTACAAGGTTGTCCACCATATCAATTAGCTTGGTATGCATTGTAAAGTGGTCCTCGTCTGTGATATTGTGGAGGGTGTTGTTGCCTAAAGGGTTGATCAAGTCCTCGTGGCTCCATCCATCTTTGATTGTTCTGACCTTGGTGCATGTTCCTGCTATAACTTCCGTTTCCTTCAACAATATTAGAACCAAACTCAAAGCGAGAGGGGTGAGAATTCATAGTAGCTAATAAAAATAAAAAGGGAAAAACAAAGACAAATAAACAAATAAAAGAAAAAATATGTACAATAACAAATAATAAGGCAAACGTTTGTAATTCCCCGACAACGGTGTGATGCCAGGGCATTTTGGCCAGTTTCACGGACCTTTTCTTTACTGTTTTTAAGGTAGTTTCATGCATTTTCTTAGAAAATAAGCTAGTTTTGGGTAGATATTCACTTACATCTTGATTCAAGTATACATTGTGCACTTTACATGATTTCATGAGAATTTTGCATGAATTATATGATAAATTGGATGATGCATGATCCCATGATTAAGAGCAAGACTTTGATGCACTTTGTTTGATTGATTTCAGGCCAAAAGAAGAAGAGAAGAGCCACGTTAGTGGCTACGTTAGTTACACTAACATGGGCACTAACGTGGAAGGAAGGAAAGCCACAACGTTAGTGAGAAAAGTTAGTGGCATTAACTTTGAAGAAGGAGAGCATTGAACGAAGACCCACGTTAAGAGTCACGTTAGCTACACTAACGTGAACTCTAACGAAGGGACAAAAGGCACCAAGCAACGTTAATGGGGAAGGTGAGCCCCAATATCGCTTGCGAAAGGGGTATATACCAACATTAGTGGAAAAAGTGAGTGCCACTAACGTTTTCGAAGCAAGAAGACCCACATTAGCTTCCACGTTAACTACATTAACGTGGGAACTAACGTGGAAGGAAAGGGAGATGCCAAAGTTAGTGGAAAAGGTGATCTCCACTAACGTTGGCGAAGCAAAAAGATCCACGTTAACTAGATTAACGTGGTAGTTAACGTGGGCAAAAGTCCCACTTGGCAGCCTGACCATGCCTTCTTCAAACAAGAATAACTTGAGCCACAAAACTCCAAATGAGGTGATTCCAGTGGCATTGGAAAGTAGGATTCCAGAACTTTCCAAGCATATATGGCATTAAATGGTTGACACTAAATTTGAGAGAGAAAACCCGCCTTGAAAGTGCAATGATGAACATGGTATCAACCTGTATTAAAGCCAGCTGACCTCTTCACCTTCCAAGAAGTGTAACTCGAGTTGTAGAGCTCCAAATGATGTGCTTCCAATAGCATTGAAAAGTAGACATCCAGGGCTTTCCAACAATATATAATAGTATGGGGTGGATGATGACAAGTCATCTTAGCCTAGTTTCACTAGCCTTTTTCTTATGTTTTCAATTGAATTATGCACTTTCTTGAGCCACAAGCAAGCCAATTGGGTAGATTTTCATGCTTCCTTTGATTTAATCAACCATAGATGAATTAATGCAATTTCATGAGGTTTTGTGCTATAATTGTCACATATTACGAAAGAATGAATATCTCATGATTTTGAGCATAGCTTTGATGTGTTTGGTTGATTAATGATAGGTGAAGAAAGCTTGGAGAAAGGTTGAAGCAAGAAGGACTGGCTAGGAGGAAGAGAGGACAAAAATTTTGAGAAAACGTTTGCCTCAAACTTTAGCTCAAACTTTTGGAATAAGTGAAAACGAACCAGGGAGCAAAAAGCTTGACCAAAAGTTTGCCTCAAACTTTTGAGCAAACTTTTGGGCAAAAAGCTTGAGCAAAAGTTTGCCTCAAACTTTTTGGCAAACTTTTGGCATCACAAATCAACACCCTGGAGAGCAAAAGTTTGCGCCAACGTTTGCCTCAAACTTTTTGGCAAACGTTGGCGCCATGAACAACACACCCTGGAGAGCAAAAGCTTGCGCCAACATTTGCCTCAAACTTTTTGGCAAACGTTGGCGCCATGAGTGTGCAAAGGGGAGCCAACGTTTGAGCAAAAGTATGACCCCAAAATTTGGCTCAAACGTTAGTAGCAGCAAAGATGGGGTGGCTGATATGAAAAGTTTGAGTAAAAGTTTGCCTCAAACTTTTACTCAAGCTTTCATGATTCCAAACCCGGTTCACTTCGGTTCTTCTCCAAACTCAAAGAGCAATCAACCAAGGCCTCTATCAACCCAATTCCATCAAGAGCAAAGGCCCAATTGAAGGCTTGAAGACCATTTGAAGAAAGTGTATAAATAGCATAGGATTTAAGTTTTCAGGGAGCTTTTCTTTTAGTTTTCATAGAGAGTTTTCGGAGAGCTTTTGGTGTGGAGTGAATTTTAATTTCTAAGTCTCGGGGAAGGAGAATTGAATTCCCTTCCTCTTAGTTTTCTTGCTTTCAATTTCAATTACAATTGTCTTGGATCTTGGGTTGGAGAATTGAAGGAATTCTGTTTCAATCTCATCCTGAGACCTCTCTGTTTCTTTACTGCACAATTGAATTTCCATTTTGGTTAATTGCTTCTGTCTTCTACTTTCTCTGCAATTTACAATTTACAATTCCTTTGCAATTGTTCTTGTTGGATCTAGGAAGGCATTGAGATCTAGACTTGGTTATCTAGTCTCTTGGGTCCTGAGATCTGAATTATCATTTTACATTCTCTGTTTACTGCTTTCAAGCTCATTTACATTTCTGTTTCAAGATCCGATTCAATCCAATTCATCTTCCACTCTTATGTTTGTTGAATTTTACTTTGCCTTGTTTAATTTCTGCAAATCCAATTCCCAATTCCCTTTACAATTCAAGCCATTTACATTTCTTGCACTTTAAGATTCTGTAATTTACATTTCTTACGTTCTAAGTTTCTGCCATTTAATTTCTTGTTCTTTAAGATTCAGCACTTTAAATTTCAGTTCTCTTTAAATTCAATGCAATTTACCCATTCCCTTTACTTTCTATGCAATTTAAATTCTGCAAATCACAAATCTCTCAACCAAATCTTGATTCGCTTGACTAAATCAACCACTATACTAAAATTGCTCAATCCTTCAATCCCTGTGGGATCGACCTCACTCCCGTGAGTTATTATTACTTGATGCGACCCGGTGCACTTGCCGGTGAGTTTTGTGTCAGATCGTTTTCCGCACATCAGTGGACACTAATTTTGAGCTCCAGAAAATGGCAATAATGAAGCCCTGATCGCTAGCGTTATTGGCACTCAAGTTTTCCAGTAATGCTGGCAACTATGCCAGCGACCATGTCCACTTCAAAGGAGCATAACTTGAGCTACGGAGGTCCAATTGAGGTGATTCTAGTTGTGTTAGAAAGCTGACATTCAGTGCTTTCCAACTATATATAATACTCTATAATGGGCATGAAATTGGAGCACAAATAAGAGGCATCTTTTAAGCCCTAAAAACACCAACTGGGCAGCAAGTGCCACGTTAGCCACAATAACTTTAGCACTAACGCCACACTTGTAGCATTAGTGTGGCTAACTTTAGCACTAACTTTAGCACCTGGACCTCAACTTGACTCACTCTCTCTCAAGTCCACTTCAAAGCTCAAGCAAGCAAGCCCACAATTGTCAACCAATCAAGACCACAAGAAGCATCTAGAATAGGAATTTTCATTTAATTGTAATTTGCTTTTAATTTCATGTTGTAATTTAGGAGAGCCTATATAAAGGCCTTAGTCTTTACATTGAAAGAAATCTTGAAAAGTCTGGACAAATCTTGAAAAGGGGGGAATTCTGGAAGGGGGGATTGAAGAGGGGTCCTCGGACTCCCTCCCCTCATACACTTTTCCTTCTCTTTCTTTTAGTTGTAATTTTCATTTATGAATGTTGAATTTTCAAATTTAGTTTGAATCTTCATATTTACTTTTCTGCACTTTCTTTCTTTTCTATTTTTGTAGAGTAATGATCAACTAACTCTTTACATTGGGTTAGAGAGCTCTATTGTGATTCAATGGATTAAGTGTAGTTCTTATTCTTCTTCTTCTTTCTTTCCTCTTGATTTTACTAGAGAGCTTTCGATCTTCATCCAATTGGGTAGTTATCTTGGAAAAGAAACTATTCATACTTGGATCTCTTCTGAACCTTGAAAGAGGAATGAAGAGATCATGCTAGAAATGCTTTCTCATGCTGGACCAAATTGGGTGTGGATGGATATGTGACTATAATTCTTCCAACACTTGATTTGGAAAATGCATGTGGTATAATCAGTGACCATACTTCATCTCTTCTCATGAGCAATTGACCAAGGAATTGGTTATTGATCAAGATTTGAGAGTTCTTGGAATTCGATCAATTAAGATTGCCAAGGAGATCAATGAATGCATTGATTGAGGAAGAGATGAGAATGAACTTGATCCGGAGGATTACAATATCTCTTGATCCCAATGTTCATTTTATTTTTAGTTCTTACATTTACTTTTCTTGCCATTTTACTTTTCTGCACTTTATTGCTTTCCTTACTTTTATGCCATTTACATTCCCTTTTTACTCATCATCGAAATCTGAATCGTCTAACTAGGATAATCAATCAACTATTGATTGCTTAATCTGTTAATCTTTGTGGGATTCGACCTCACTCTATTGTGAGTTTTACTTGATGACAATTCGGTATACTTGCCGAAGGGGAATTTGTTGAGAGACAAGTTTTCCGTGCATCAAGTTTATGGCGCCGTTGTCGGGGATTAATTGTGATTAACAAACTACCGGTTGATTGATTTACTAGATTAGACACTTTTCTTTTGTCTTTATTTTCTTTTGCTTCTTTATTTTCTTTTGCTAACTAACTGTTTGTGATATTGCCTCACTGGGAATTTCCTCATCTGTGACAATGGAGATTCCAATTTCTTTTGGTGATTATTGTTTGAGACAAAGCTTTCTGCAGGAATGAAAGGAGCATCCATCATATTTTAGTCAATCATATTTCATGGGAAACTCTCCACCACCACATAATGATTCACTTTACTATGCTCATGGTGGGTGGGAGTATCAAGAACATGAAATGGGGTACTTTCCAGAGCCATAGAATGGTCCATAATTTGGTGAAATTAATCACTACTCAAGTTGTGGCTGGGAAGATCATAATCAAAGAGATTTCACTCATTCATACCCCATTCATCAAGAGCCATCACCTCTCAATTATACAACCTCACCTCCAAGTTTTACATGCCTAAATTCTTCATCATTTGAGTATGCCTCAGCACAAAAGTCTATCCAAAATCCATACAATTCATTTCACCATCCACAAAACTCAATCCACTACCCACAAGAGTCATACCACTTTCAGAACACACAACCACAAAACATCCAATGCCATTCACAAGCCAACCCCGCCCAACCATTACAATCTACACAACCTCCTTTAGATAAACTTGCTAGGGTGGAACTTATCATTGAAGAACTCAGAAAAAGTAGAGTAGAGGAGAGACTCACTAGGATAGAACTCCTCCTTAAAGAAATAATAAAAACAATC
This sequence comes from Arachis hypogaea, assembly GCF_003086295.3. Taxonomy (NCBI): domain Eukaryota; kingdom Viridiplantae; phylum Streptophyta; class Magnoliopsida; order Fabales; family Fabaceae; genus Arachis; species Arachis hypogaea. Next base: position 89,751,373 of record NC_092052.1, on the reverse strand, counting down.
GAAGAGGAGAAAATAGCAAAAAGGGACCATGAAGAAAAATTGAGGGAGAATGCACAACTCTATTCTGAAGAACAATTCATTGAAGAGCTGAGATCACAAAGAGAGACCACTTCACTCTCTCCAAAAATAGAGGAGTTCATTCAAAGATCAAGAATAAGGGAGGAAGTCAATCAAGGGAGCCCACACTCCAATGAAATAGAGAGTTGCATAGAGGGTGAGTTCATTGAACCACCAATTCAAGAAGTTCTTGATGAAGAGGATGCTCCACCCATCATACAATACCCAAATCCTGAAATCAAGGTGGTAAAGGCAATCAACATAGACACTAACAAAAGGATGGTGACCAAGAAAAGAAGGACAATATTCATGAAGAAGAAAAGGTCAACCAAAAGCCATCCCACCCCTACCCCAACAAGCAAGTTTACTCAAGCTAACAACAAAAGAAGGCTTGCTGGGGAGAGGCACTCAAAATAAGGGGCATTAACTGGCTCCTCTTTCCTCTTGAGGTCATTCCTCTTAACAAACTGGAAGAAGAGGAAGAAAGTCGTGAACAACATGTCAAGCTAATGACATTAAAAGAGCGCTTGTTGGGAGGCAACCCAACCGTAGGTAACATTTCCTTGCTTTGCTTAGTTTACTTTCAATAATTTGGCATATGATTGCACTCTAAGTTTGGTGTTGCCATGCAACAATTTGAATTTCAATCTTCACTGGGTACTTGCAACATTCTAGATTGACAGTGGCACACTAAGTTTGGTGTTGCCACTTAACTTTCATGCAAAGTACCATGCCAACACCACTTATTAATGCAATCAAAATTGTCTCTGTTTTACTTCTTGTGCTTTTGTTGTGATTCATAATCTTGCTTGCTGAAACACATGCATACTCACACTTTATTTTAAGACATTCATGATCCATCATAAACCCCGTCACCACTGTTTTAATTGTTGCTTGAGTATAAGCAATCATTCTATGTCTGGTGTGGGAAGGGGAAGAATAGGAGGAAAAGGGCAACAACAATGAAGATAAAATACAAGGTGGTAAAGTTTCTTTCTCCTCTTACTTATTTCCAGCACTTTAATTTGCATGATTGTCTTCTATGTTCTTTGTATGTATGTGTGCTTTCTCCTTGTGAATAAGCATATCAATTCTGTCTTTTAAACTTTTTATTGATTAAGGCTGTGTTTTCTAGTCTGAATGTTATTACTGCATCCTTACTTTGCTTACTAGTATGCTTGTCCCTTTTGAATCAAATGAAAAGAGAATGAGTGTTTTATAAAAGACCAGAGTAGAGTTCATACTATGGAGTAAGTTCCTGATTTTGTGGTGTGGTCATAAGTTAGCTAAGTTAGTTCAACCACAAGGTGGGAAGACAACTATCTGTCCTGAATCATATGCTTTGAACACACCCCATGAGACTAGCTAAATAAGAAGATCCTAATAAGAAAAAGGGAAAGAACAATAAAGGTTGAAAAATAAAAGAAAAAAAAAAGAGTAAGCAATAAGGCTAGGCACCAATGGTTTTAATCTTGAGGCATGTGTCTGTGGTGCTCTTGTGTGAGGGATCTACTTGGATGAATAAGCTCTTAGGGGTGCCTTATCACTTGGTAACTTGGGTTAACTAACTCGGGATTATCAGCTGAAAGTCCACTATCAAGAGTAACCCTCACTACAGAGCATTTAGTAACCCAAAGAGGTGCTGGACACCAAGGTCTCAAGAAAAGAAAATAAATAAACTATGTGCCTGTGGTGTGTATGTATGGGGGAGAGACTTGAGCAAGTAAGTCCTTAGGGGGTGCTTCAACACCTAGCACCTTGAACCAACTGGTTCGGGAGTGTTGGCTGAAAGCTTATTTTAAAGAGTTGCCCCCTTACAGAGCACTTAGCTTAAGAACAAAAATAAGCCCTGAAATGACAACAAAAGGATCAATGAATAAAAGTCTCATGGGATGCAATCACAGTGAGTATTCTAGGACATGATAAAGGTCTGAAAGCCAGGAATGAACCTAAGTTGCTATGCATGAAACCACCATAAAACCAGGGACATGACTTCCATAAGAATGACTCATTTCTCTTGGCATTCCATTCATCATTCTCTTGTTCCAATACTTGCTTAGGGACAAGCAAGCTTTAAGTTTGGTGTTGTGATGCCAGGGCATTTTGGCCAGTTTCACTGACCTTTTCTTTACTGTTTTTAAGGTAGTTTCACGCATTTTCTTAGAAAATAAGCTAGTTTTGGGTAGATATTCACTTACATCTTGATTCAAGCATACATTGTGCACTTTACATGATTTCATGAGAATTTTGCACGAATTATATGATAAATTGGATGATGCATGATCCCATGATTAAGAGCAAGACTTTGATGCACTTTGTTTGATTGATTTCAGGCCAAAAGAAGAAGAGAAGAGCCACGTTAGTGGCTACGTTAGTTACACTAACGTGGGCACTAACGTGGAAGGAAGGAAAGCCACAACGTTAGTGAGAAAAGTTAGTGGCATTAACTTTGAAGAAGGAGAGCATGGAACGAAGACCCACGTTAAGAGTCACGTTAGCTACACTAACGTGAACTCTAACGAAGGGACAAAAGGCACCAAGCAACGTTAATGGGGAAGGTGTGCCCCAATAACGCTTGCGAAAGGGGTATATGCCAACGTTAATGGAAAAAGTGAGTGCCACTAACGTTTTCGAAGCAAGAAGACCCACGTTAGCTTCCACGTTAACTACATTAACGTGGGAACTAATGTGGAAGGAAAGGGAGATGCCAAAGTTAGTGGAAAAGGTGATCTCCACTAATGTTGGCGAAGCAAAAAGACCCACATTAACTTCCACGTTAACTAGATTAACGTGGTAGTTAACGTGGGCAAAAGTCCCACTTGGCAGCCTGACCATGCCTTCTTCAAACAAGAATAACTTGAGCCACAAAACTTCAAATGAGGTGATTCTAGTGGCATTAGAAAGTAGGATTCCAGAACTTTCCAAGCATATATGGCATTACATGGTTGATACTAAATTTATGAGAGAAAACCCGCCCTGAAAGTGCAATGATGAACATGGTATCAACCTGTATTAAGGCCAGCTGACCTCTTCACCTTCCAAGAAGTGTAACTCGAGTTGTAGAACTCCAAATGATGCGCTTTCAAAAACATTGGAAAGTAGACATCGAGGGCTTTCCAACAATATATAATAGTATGGGGTGGACACTAAGTTTGAGCTCCAGAAACTGGCAATAATGAAGCCCTGATCACTAGCGTTATTGGCACTCAAGTTTTCCAGTAACGCTGGCAACTATGCCAGCGACCATGTCCACTTCAAAAGAGTATAACTTCAGCTACGGAGGTCCAATTGAGGTGATTCTAGTTGTGTTAGAAAGCTTACACTCAGAGATTTCCTACTATATATAATACTCTATAGTGGGCATGAAATTGTAGCACAAACAAGAGGCATCTTTTAAGCCCCAAAAACACCAAATGGGCAGCAAGTGCAACGTTAGCCACAATAACTTTAACACTAATGCCACACTTGTAGCATTAGTGTGGCTAACTTTAGCACTAACTTTAGCACCTGGACCTCAACTTGACTCACTCTCTTTCAAGTCCACTTGAAAGCTCAAGCAAGCAAGCCCACAATTGTCAACCAATCAAGACCACAAGAAGCATCTAGAATAGGAATTTTCATTTAATTGTAATTTGCTTTTAATTTCATTTTGTAATTTAGGAGAGCCTATATAAAGGCCTTAGTCTTTACATTGAAAGAAATCTTGAAAAGGCTGGACAAATCTTGAAAAGGGGGGAATTCTGGAAGGGGGGATTGAAGAGGGGTCCTCGGACTCCCTCCCCTCATACACTTTTCCTTCTCTTTCTTTTAGTTGTAATTTTCATTTATGAATGTTGAATTTTCAAATTTAGTTTGAATCTTCATATTTACTTTTCTGCACTTTCTTTCTTTTCTATTTTTGTAGAGTAATGATCAACTAACTCTTTACATTGGGTTAGAGAGCTCTATTGTGATTCAATGGATTAAGTGTAGTTCTTATTCTTCTTCTTCTTTCTTTCCTCTTGATTTTACTAGAGAGCTTTCGATCTTCATCCAATTGGGTAGTTATCTTGGAAAAGAAACTATTCATACTTGGATCTCTTCTGAACCTTGAAAGAGGAATGAAGATATCATGCTAGAAATGCTTTCTCATGCTGGACCAAATTGGGTGTGGATGGATATGTGACTTTAATCCTTGATTTGGGAAATGCATGTGGCATAATCAGTGACCATACTTCATCTCTTCTCATGAGCAATTGACCAAGGAATTGGCTATTGATCAAGATTTGAGAGATTGAATTCCAAGAAATTGGAATTCGATCAATTAAGATTGCCAAGGAGATCAATGAATGCATTGATTGAGGTAGAGATGAGAATGAACTTGATCCGGAGGATTGCAATATCTCTTGATCCCAATGTTCATTTTATTTTTAGTTCTTACATTTACTTTTCTTGCCATTTTACTTTTCTCCACTTTATTGCTTTCTTTACTTTTATGCCATTTACATTCCCTTTTTACTCATCATCAAAATCTGAATCATCTAACTAGGATAATCAATCAACTATTGATTGCTTAATCCGTTAATCTCTGTGGGATTCGACCTCACTCTATTGTGAGTTTTACTTGACGACAATTCGGTACACTTGCCGAAGGGGAATTTGTTGAGAGACAAGTTTTCCGTGCATCACGGTGCCATTTTGAAGAGAGAACTTTTGCATGACCTAGAAATTCGCAGAATAAATCCTCGTTGTAGGTATAGCTTCTAAACCGACAAAAGTCCTTTCTCACAAATGTTTTGGTTGTCACAAGTAAAAAACCCCTAAATAAATTGATAACCGAAGTATTTAAACCTCGGGTCGTCTTTTCAAGGAACTGCAGGGAGCTATGTTCTTATTATTGGTTATGAGTTTTGTAAATTGGGGTTTTGAAAGTAAGTAACAAGTAATTTAAATGACAATTAAAATAAATAAATAACTGTAAAATAAACTCTTGGCAAGGTATTAGAATTTGGAAGTCCTATCCTAGTTATCCCTATCAATGCTGATGAGAATTAAATTTTAATCTCACTTAGTTAGCCTTTACTAAAGCAAAGGAAGGTCAAGTGACTAATTAGTTTGAGCCTCAGGTCCTGGTCAATTCGTAAGAAAGGACTGGAGTTATTGAAGTTCAATTCAATTAGCAAAGACAACAATTATCAATCACGTTGAGTTTGATAACTCAAGAGTTACCAATTACTTAACCAAGGCCAAAAGGGGAAAGGTAAACTTACTCGAATAAAAATATCTTCAGATTGGAAGCAACAGTAACATAAATAAAAGAAAGCAATCATAAACTGAAATACCTCAAATAACATTAATTAAGAGAATCATATGTAACATAGAAGAGTTCATAAATTAAATTGACAAAGTAATTAAAAAGGGAACATTGAACCTGATAAAGAGTTCGAATACTAACTTGAAATAATAAGAAATCCTAATCCTAAAACCTAAGAGAGAGGAGAGAACCTCTCTCTCTAAAAACTACATCTAAACTATGAAAAGTGAATAATTGGAGAGCTTTCCTTGAATGGATGCATTCACCCACTTTATAACCTCTAATCTGTGCCTTCTGTACTTGGATCTGCGCCAAAAAGGGTTTCAGAAATCGCTGGGAGCGTTTTCTGTAATTTCTGGTGCGTGGCGTCTGTCACGCGTCCGCGTGGGTCACGCGGTCGCGTCATCTGAAGTTTTCCTTATCACGCGTTTGCTTCGGTCATGCGTACGCGTCATCTGTGTTCTGCTCATGGCGCGCGTCCGCGTCAGTCACACGTTCGCGTCGCTGCCTTTTCGCACTGGGCATGCGGCCGCGTCGTCCATGCGTTCGCGTCGCTGCCAGTTTCTTCAAAAACTCCATTTTGTGCTTTCCTTCCATTTTTGTATGTTTCCTTTCTATCCTTTAAGTGATTCCTGCCTTACAAGATCTGAAACTTCTCAACACACAAATCACGGCATCGAATGGTAATAAAGGGTAATTAAAATAAATAATTTCAAAGCATAGGAAACATGTATTTCACATATATCACATAATAAGGAAGGGAAAGTAAAACCATGCAATTTACATGAATAAGTGGGTGAAGGATTGAATAAATCTCTTGAATTGAACACAATATATATCATAAAATATGGGTTTTTCAGTTACCAAGCACTTTTATTTAATGTCTTTAAGTTAGACAATTGGGAGAGCCCTTGCTATGGTGGCTTGTGCTTGACTTTCCCACCAATGCTAGAATTTGCAATGTCCTCCGGGATCCCATTCTTAACCATCAACAAAAACAAAAGACAACCAAAAAGCAAGCTATTTACATATTAACATATATACAATAGCTACTAACTTTACACCATTGCAACTCCCCGGCAATGCTGCCAAATTTGATAAGAGAATTTTTGTTTGGTTTGGAATCAATCAAAACTAGAATCAATTCGTTGGTAGCATAGTCCAAACCAACAATGAATTCTCACTATCAAATATTAAATCCAATACAAAATATAAACCGAGAGTATTTAGCTCCCGGGTCGTCTTCCCTAGGAGTTGTAATTAAGTGTACAATTATTGGCTATGAGAGAGAGCATGGGGAATTGGGAATGAAAGCAAGAGAGCAAGTAATGTAAATAGCAAGAACGCAAGTAAACATGCAAGGAATGTAAATGCCAACTCTTGCCAAGAATTGGGGAGTTTAGGATTCCTATCCTAGTTATGGACCACAAATATGGCAATTGTGTGAAATTAATCCAAATTAATCAATCCTCCTTGAGAATTAGTCAAAAGCATAATTACTTAGTGAAAGACTAGCGTCAATGAAAACCAAACCAATTAACTATTCTCACACAATGTGGAATGGACATCCATAACTCAATTCCACCCAAACATCCAATTTTTCAACCAAGAGTGTGAAAACTAAACATGCAAGAAATTAAACATCAAAGCAATAAAAGTCAAAGAAATTAAATGCAAGAAAAGGAAACTTCAAAGGCAAGAGAACATCTTGGCAAGTAATTGAGAGCTAAGGCTACCTATCCTAGACATTGACCACAAACACATGATGATTATGAAGAGTTAATCCTACTTAGTCAACCTTACATCGAAGATAAGTCTAATAGGCATAGTTAATTTCAATCCCTAAGTCCTATGTCAACACTAAGGGGTGACATAGAGTCAAGGAAAACCAAATCAACTAACTACTCTATATATCAAACAGGAATGGACATCAATGACTCAAGGATCACCAAAGTCAACAATTTCAAGCCAAGAGTGGAGATAAACTAAGTGAAAACTAAGCTAAGCATTTTATCAAACAGAAAAACTAAGTGAAAACTAAGCTAAGCATTTTATCAAACACTTGGTTTGCATGAGAATAAAATAATATTAAATTGTAATAAAATAAATTCTAAAACTACCAAAGCAAGAAAGTGACAATGACAACTCAAGAAAGTAATAAATGACATGGAAACATAAATTTGCATTAATTGGAATTAAAATAACAAAAGTGTTTATAACATGAAAATTGCCATAAAAGAGAAAATAACAAAAGAGATGAAGAAGATAAAGACAAGAAAGCATAAAAATATAAAGGAAACTACATTAAAGCGAGAATTAAAGTGCTGAAATCAAAAGGAAACTAAGCTAAAAACCCTAATTTTAGAGAAAGGGGAGCTTCTCTCTCTAGAAACTAAGAGAAAACATCATAAAAACCAAACCTAATTGCCCCCTTCATCCTTCTTCAATTTGGCCTTAAATAGGTTCAAAAAATGAGTTGGATTGGGTTTTGGGTCCCAAAAATCACTGCCAGTGAGTTGCAATTAACGAGGTCACGTGCAGGGACCTGTGCGGACGCATAGATGTATGTGTACACACACTAGACTTATGTCCACTATAGCGAATTGCATGTCATTTTGAAGCCCCAGACGTTAGCTTTCCAATGCCACTGGAACCGCCTCATTTAGACCTCTATATCTCACGTTATGACCAATTTAGTACAGAGAGGTCAGGGCTGGCAGCTTTCCAAATCCTTCATTCCTTGAAATCTTCCCTTTTGCATGCTCTTTTCCTCACTTCTTCAACCCATACTTGCCTTGAAAACCTGAAAATCACTTAACAAATACATCAAGGCACCAAATGGGATTAAAGTGAATAAAATTGACTAAATTAAGCACAAAAGAGTATGTTTTCACTTTCAAGCACAATTTAGGAAGAAATCCCAAAAGCATGCTATTTAGGTGAATAAATGTGGGTTTATGTGATGGAATCCACTCAAATCAAACCAAAATATATCGTAAAATATGGATTCATCACTGAGCGAGATCTTTGGAGAGAAACCAGAAGGCATTGAGAGCTGGAAGATAAGCTCCTCAAACTCGAGGCCGACTTCAAAATAAAAGCTACTCAGCCCAATCGCGAAGATAGCCCCACAAGGACCAAGACCCATTCACAAAGGAAATCATGGAAGCTAAAGTTCCAAAAGACTTCAAAGCTCCTGACATGACTCCCTACGATGGTACATCCGACCCAAGTCATCATCTCAGCAACTTCGGGAGCCAAATGTACCTCACGGATGCCTCAGATGCAACTTGTTGTAAAGCCTTCCCGACTACCTTGACCAAAACAGCAATAAAGTGGTTCGACAGCCTGCCGCCAAGGTCGATTGCAAGCTTCGATGACCTCTCCAAGAAGTTCCTGGCTAGGTTCTCCATCCAGAATGATAAAACCAGGCACGCCCAAAGCCTGCTAGGGTTCAAGCAAGGAGATCGGGAGAGCCTCTGCAGTTATATAGAAAGATTCAATAAAGCATGCCTTGACATATAGAATCTCCCTATAGAAGCAGCAATTATGGGACTTATCAATGGTCTGCGAGAAGGACCCTTTAGTCACTCCATATACAAAAAACACCCAACATATCTGAACGAGGTACAAGAACGGGTGGAAAAGTACATCAATATGAAGGAGAACTCTCGATTAGGAGAAACTTCAAAATCTGGATTCTCCTACCCACCTCGGGATAAGGATAAGGAGTCCAGGAAAAAAGAAGACCAACCTACTGAGAAACCTAGAAAATACCACAACTACACCCCTCTTCGGGTGTCTCTTGTGGACGTCTACCGAGAGGTATGTAATACTGAGAAGATCCCACCACCTCGCCTGATTAAACACAAGAGAGGAGGAAGTCGGACCGAGTATTGCGAATACCACCGAGTCTACGGGCATTCTACCAACGAGTGCTATGACCTAAAGAATGTCATAGAGAAATTGGCACGAGAAGGGAGATTAGATCAATTCTTAGCCAACAGAGTAGATGAACCAAAAAAGAGAAGAAGGGATGAAGAGGTCGGACGAGCTGAACGTCCCCCTCACACCCCTGAGAGACATATCCACATGATAAACGGTGGATTCGCAGGAGGAGGGATCTCTAAGTCATCCTGCAAAAGACACCTTAAAGAGGTGTACTATGTCAGAGAAGGGGACAGGTCACCTGACCTCCCCACTATTACCTTCACTTAAGAAGATGCCGCAGGCACCATTCCGGGGCATGATGACCCCGTGGTCATTACCATCATACTAGCTAATGCCAATCTCCATCGAACATTGGTAGACCAAGGAAGCTCCGTGGATATCCTGTTCAAATCCTCCTTCGGCAAGCTCGTTCTACAAGAGAAAGAGCTCAGAGCATATCCAAATAGTTTATTCAGACTCAGAGATGCTCCAATCCAGCCACTTGGGTACATCCCACTGTGGCTAGCCAACGTCTTCTTGGTAAAGAAGTCAAATGGAAAGTGGCGGATGTGTGCTGACTTCACAGACCTCAATAAGGCCTGCCCAAAAGATCCCTACCCACTCCCAAATATAGACACTCTAGTGGATGCCTCTTACGGATATAAGTACATTTCCTTTATGGACGCCTATTCAGGATACAACCAAATCCCAATGTATTCGCCCGACCAAGAAAAGACCTCGTTCCTAACCCCTAGAGCGAACTACTGCTACATAGTTATTCCTTTTGGACTCAAAAACGCAGGGGCTACATACCAAAGATTGATGAACAAAGTTTTTGCCGATCACATCTGAAAACTAATGGAGGTATATGTAGACGACATGCTGGTAAAGACACAAAGGGAGGAAACGCTGTTATCCGACCTCACTGAAGTGTTCAACACCATAAGACAGCATGGAATGAGACTTAACCCCACAAAGTGTACCTTCGAAGTAGAGGCTGGCAAATTCCTAGGCTTCATGCTAACTCAAAGAGGGATCGAAGCAAACTCGGATAAATGCCAGGCCATACTTAGCATGAAAAAGTCCAACCTGTGTCAAAGAAGTCCAGCAGCTCAACGGAAGACTAGCGGCTCTGTCCAGATTCTTAGCTGGATTGACATTAAGATCTTTCCCTTTTTACGCAACACTAAAGAAAGGAAAAAGGTTTGAATGGACCCCAGAATGTGAACAAGCCTTCCAAGACTTCAAGACATTCTTGGGGCAATCATTGATTAACCTAAGCTTCCCACCTAACCTAAGACAATCTATGTAATTAAAATATAAAACCTAACTACCCATTAACTATCTTTTGCCACATGTCCATGCATTCCAATTTGAATACAATACATATGCATTGCTATCACTACTTACTTTGGGGCATTTTATCCCCTTTTTATTGCTTTCTTATTTTCTTTTTCTTTTCCTTCTTTTTATTTTATTTTATTTTATATTTTTTTCTTTTTCCTTTCTATTTGTTTTTCTTTTTGTTTTATTCTTGTGGTGGGTACTATATATATGAGAGATCAATCCATATGCTTAAGATATTGAATGTATGAACATGCGCCCAACTCTTTTTCATATTTTTCATAAAAAATATAACATACCCAACTCCCAAACCAAATGTTCCCCACCCAATTTCCCTACACTTAGATCATGTACACTATTTTTACTAGTCTAAACTAACCAAGGATTCAAATCAAGGACATCTATTGTTTTTCCACTTAGAGTAAGTGATGTGCTAAAATAAAGAACAAATGGGGTAGAATAGGCTCAACATTGGTTTGTAAAGGATGATAAAAGGGTAAGGCCATATGGGTATGTGAGTTTAGTGAAACAAAGGCCTCAATCATATATATGCATGCATAGGCCAAACAATGGAAATATAGAATCAAGCAAGACGAAGATCACAATTTTAGAGAGAACAACACACACCGAAACAAAATGTATTGGTTGATAAGATGCAACCAATCAATTAGGCTCAAAATCTCACAAGGTTGTGGGTTCTAACTCTAAAACCATGTTCCAAAATACATTCTTCAAGCAAGTTCAACAAAAATTTTTATTCAAATTAGCAAAATGCCCTAAAAGAGTTTTTTGAAAAAGAAATCATCACTTCAACCTTGTAGTCCTAGCAAGAAAAATGGTAAAATATGTACAGATTCTAATTATCATGCAACCTATCATACAATGCAACAACTAACTAATAAAAAAAATTAAAAATTGGTGTTGGAAGAAGAAATTGTTACCCATAGAAGTCGGTCCTCGACCTCCCCACACTTAAAGATTGCACCGTTCTCAGTGCACGCAAAGATGAGCAAGGTGGATGCGTTGCTACAACTGATGAGTTTCTTCTAAAAGATTGTGCAGATGACTTATTTGTTACCCCATTTAGAAGCTTTGCCCTTTCCCTCTTGGTGGCCAACCTAAGAGGAAAGGAAAAGAAAGAAAATTAAGCTCATCACAAAAATATCAAAGCAAATAAAACATGGGCAGGGGCTAATGCCAAATAAGAGTAGGGTTCTCAGCTACATGGTAGTTACAACATGTAAGTGAGAAAATAATATAAGCTAAGTGTTCATACCATGGGTCGAGATAGGCAAGCCGACCTAAATGAAGACAGGGACAACCTACCTCTTATAACGGTTGGTCGTAACCGACCTCTTCCCAAAGAGCTCAGCCAAATTGCTATAAGGGCCCAACTAGGCCCAAAGCAGAAGATCACAGCCCGCCTGAAGACGGCTGCCCAAAGATAAGGGGGCCCACCCCAAAAGATAAGATAAGATAACTAACTTATCTCCAAAGGAGGTCACTCCACACTACTATAAATACACTGGAGCACCCAGGTATAACTCATACTCTGATTCTACACAAAAAACCTGCTTAAAGCCCATGCTAACTTAAGCATTGGAGTCTCTTGCAGGTACCACCACCCTCCGGTGATCCAGGATCAGCAGCCCAACTAGATCCAACAGGTCGGACACGACAGCTCCGGCCACCATAGCAAATCTCATCCAAGATTGACCTTCAGTTTTAGGTAACCTTCAGAACATTAGCATTGTTGCCGGGGAACCTGGAAGTCATCCTCTCATCATGGCAGACAACCTTGACAATGACCACAACTCCGGTTTGGAAGAAAGAACCCCGCTTAAAAATATAGATGCCACATCAAAGGATGTGCCTCAAAACAAGGGGGACAAGAAATCTCCAAACACTGAAATCTTAGATGCCCTCTGTGAATAGCAGAATCGCCTTAAACAATTCGAACAGGAGGCTGAACATCAACGGGAGGCCAAGAGAGACCTCTGAAGAGAAGTGAGACATTGCCGAGAGCTAAAAGACAAGCTCACAAAGCTCGAGGCCGATCTCAAAACCAAAACTGCTTATTCCAACCATGAAGATAACTCCCGCAAAGATCAAGATCCATTCACTAAAGAGATCATGAAAGCTAAAGTCCCAAAGGACTTCAAAGCTCCTGACATCATCTCAGCAATTTCAGAAGCAGGATGTACCTCAGAGACGCCTCATATGTAATTCGATGCAAAGCTTTCCCGACTACTCTGACAAAAACAGCGATAAAGTGGTTCGACAATTTTCCTCCAAGATCAATCACAAGTTTTGATGACCTAGCCAAAAAGTTCCACGCTAGATTCTCCATCCAGAAGGACAAGACCAGACATGCTCCAAGCTTATTGGGAGTTAAACAAGGAGATCGAGAAAGCCTTCGCAGCTACATGGAAAGATTCAACAAAGCATGACTTGGCATACAAAGTCTCCTGACAGAAGCAGCCATCATGGGGCTCATCAACGGCCTGAAAGAGGGACCTTTTAGTCACTCAATATCCAAAAAATATCCAACATCTCTAAACGAGATACAAGAACGGGCAGAAAAGTATATCAATATGGAGGAAAATTCTCGATTAGGAGAAACTTCAAAATTCGGATTCTCCTACCCACCTCGAGATAAGGATAAAGGGTCTACGAAAAAGGAGGATCAGCCTGCTGAGAAACCTCGAAAGTACCACAACTACACTTCGCTCAGAGTGTCACTTGTGGATGTATACAGAGAGATATGCAACACTGAAAAGATCCTGCCCCATCGTACGATTAAACATAAAAGAGGAGGAGGAAATCACACGGAGTATTGCGAATATCACCGAATCTATGGACATTCCACCAACGACTGCTTTGATCTAAAGAACGTCATTGAAAAACTGGCGCGAGAAGGTCGACTAGATCGGTTCCTAGCTAATAAAACAGACGAGCAAAGAAAAAGAAGAAGGGATGACGAGACCAGACGAGCTGAACGTCCCAATCGCACCCCGAAAAGGCATGTCCACATGATCAATGGAGGATTCGCAGGAGGTGGGATCTCTAAGTCTTCACGCAAAAGACATCTTAAGGAGGTGTATCATGTTGGAGGAGGAGACCGGTCGGTCGACCTCCCCAATATCACCTTAACCCAAGAAGACGCCGTGGGCATCATCCCAGGGCATGATGACCCCATGGTCATTACCATAATACTGGGGGTGCATGAAATTGTAAATCACACCTTTCACAACTCGTACCACTAACCAGCAAGTGCACTGGGTCGTCCAAGTAATACCTTACGTGAGTAAGGGTCGATCCCACGGAGATTCTTGGCTTGAAGCAAGTTATGGTTATTTTGTAACTCTTAGTTAGGAGATTAGTATTAAAAATGATTGGGTTTATGAAGAGTAAATAGCATAAATTAAATAATACTTATTATGCAGTAATGGAGAACAGATTGAGGATTTGGAGATGCTCTGTCTTCTAAATCTCTGTTTTTCTGCTGTCTTCTTCTTCACGCACGCAAGGCTCCTTCCATGGCAAGCTGTATGTTGGTGGATCACCGTTGTCAACGGCTACCATCCGTCCTCTCAGTGAAAATGGTCCAAATACGTTGTCACCACACGGCTAATCATCTGTCAGTTCTCACTCATGTTGGAATAGGATCCATTGATCCTTTTGCGTTTGTCACTACGTCCAGCACTCATGAGTTTGAAGCTCGTCGCAGTCCTCCCATCCCAGATCCTACTCGGAATACCACAGACAAGGTTTAGACTTTCTGGATCTTAGGAATGGCCACCAATAATTCTAGCCTATACCACGAAGACTCTGATCTCACGGATTCGAATGCTCTGTTATCATGAGATGCAATCAAACACGTGAACCAGGAATCCAAGAGATACACACTCAATCTAATGTAGAACGGAAGTGGCTGTCAGGCACGCGTTCATAAGTTGAGAATGGTGATGAGTGTCATGAATCATCACATTCATCATGGTTATGTACAAGCGAGTATCTTAGAACAGAAACAAGCGTGATTGAATAGAAAACAGAAGTAATTGCATTAATCCATCGAGACACAGCAGAGCTCCTCACCCCCAATCATGGAGTTTAGAGACTCATGCCGTAGAGATACAATGTAAAACGTGAAAGTTTCATCAGGTACAAAATAAATCTCTAAAAGTAGTTTTTATACTAAAGTAATAACCTAGGTTTACAGAAAATGGGTAAACTAAGATAAATAGTGCAGAAATCCACTTCCTGGGCCCACTTGGTGTGTGCTTGGGCTGAGCATTGAAGCTTTCATGTGTAGAGACTTTTCTTGGAGTTAAATGCCAAGTTGCTGCATGTTTCTAGCGTTTAACTCCAGTTTTTATGCTAGTTCTAGCGTTTAACGCCAGAATAGGGTAAAGACTTGGCGTTAAACGCCAATTTGCGTCGTCAAAACTTGGGCAAAGTATGGACTATTATATATTTCTGGAAAGCCCTGGATGTCTACTTTCCAACACAATTGAGAGTGCACGAATTGGGCTTCTGTAGCTCCAGAAAATCCATTTCGAGTGCAAGGAGGTCAGAATCCAACAGCATCTACAGTCCTTTTTCAGCCTCTGAATTAGATTTTTGCTCAAGTCCCTCAATTTCAGCCAGAAAATACCTGAAATTACAGAAAAACACACAAACTCATAGTAAAGTCTAGAAATGTGATTTTTATTTAAAAACTAATAAAAATATAATAAAAACTAACTAAATCATACTAAAATCCGCAGCTAGAGGTGTCCAGAGTTCTTAAGCACATTCTTTTTGCTTTAAATCACGACTTTAACCGCTCAGTCTCAAGTTTTTCACTTGACACCTTCACGCCACAAGCACATGGTTAGGGATAGCTTGGTTTAGCCGCTTAGGCCAGGATTTCATTCCTTTAGGCCCTCCTACTCATTAATGCTCAAAGTCTTGGATCCTTTTTACCCTTGCCTTTTGGTTTAAAGGGCTGTTGCCTTTTTTTGCTTGCTTGTTCTTTTTCTTTTTCTCTCACTTTTTTTTTGCAAGCTTGTATTCACTGCTTTCTCTTGCTTCAAGAATCAATTTTATGATTTTTCAAATTATTAATAACATTTCTCCTTTTTCACTATTCTTTCAAGAGCCAACAAATTTAACATTCATAAACTTCACTATCAAAAACTATGCACTGTTCAAGCATTCATTCAGAAGACAAAAAGTATTGCCACCATATATAAATAATTTGAATTTTTCTTATTAAGAACTCAAAAATAAAATTGCCTCCTTACTCTAAAGAATCTGCCATTTTATTCATGTTTAATGATGATGAGAAAAATAAATTATAGCTTAATTGGAAACAATAAGAAAATAAAAATAAAGATACTAATTACTATTATTCATATGACTCCTAAGGTAGATCTCTAATAGCAAAAGTTATCACAGAGTTAAGATTAGGACTCAACAACCTTTATCTTGGGACATGGATGCTCCTTCAATCTGTGGGGTGTCTGGCCCTTCAAGAGACAGCTTGTGACGCTTCAGCTCCTGTAGTTCACGCCCTTGCTTTTCTTGTTCCTTCAGCAGTTTGTAGAGCATGTTATTTTGAGTTTGCTGCTCTTCTTTCAGTTGATCCATAGCTTTTTACAACTTGGTGACAGATGCTTCTAGGCGGGTCCAGTAGTCAATCTGAGGGATTTCTGGGAGGAACTCATGTGCCCTCTTTTTGATAGAGTTATCCTGCACTTGTTGTCCTTCCATTAACTTTTTGGTGATTGGGTGCTTGACTGAGATATACTCATCCATTTCCATCTTCACCCCAGCATCTTTACATAGCAGAGATATTAGGCTTGGGTATGCCAATTTGGCGTCAGTGGAGTTCTTGTTTGCAATGGTATAAAGCTCACAAGAAATCAGATGATGAATCTCCACTTCATTTCCCAGCATAATGCAGTGGATCATCACTGCTCTCTTGACAGTGACTTTAGAGCGGTTGCTGGTGGGCAGTATGGAATGCCCAATGAAGTCCAACCAGCCCCTAGCAATTGGTTTGAGGTCTCCTCTCTTGAGTTGATTTGGGACACCCTTTGTATTGGTTATCCACTTGGTTCCAGGGATGCATATGTCCTCTAGAACTTGGTCTAAGTGCTTATTAAATCTCACCATTCTCCTATTAAAGGATTCTGGATCATCTTGTAGTTGAGGTAGCTTGAAGACGTCTCTTATTTTGTCCTGGTGGAAGTAAATAATCTTTCCTCTGACCAAGGTTCGAAAGGTATAGAAAGTGGCTCCTGTTAATCTCTGCTTATCTGTTTGCCACAGATTTGAGTAGAATTCCTGAACCATGTTTCTACCTACCTTTGTCTCAGGATTAGCAAGAATTTCCCAGCCTCTTTTTTGAATCTGCTCTTAGATCTCTGGATATTCGTCTTCTTTTAGATCGAATTTAACTTCCGGGATCACTGATCTTAGACCCATTATTTTGTAGTAATGGTCTGCATATTCTTTGGTTAAGAACATCTCTTGATTCCAAAGTGGTTTTGGAACATTCTCTTTCTTGCCTCTTGAAGTGGTTTGTTTTCCTTTCGGAGCCATGATCTTAGTGAGTCTTAGCTCAGTGATCACGAAAAGCACACCAAACTTAGAGGTTTGCTTGTCCTCAAGCAAAAGAAAGGAAAAGAGAGGAATAGAAGGAGAGACAAATTCGAATTGTGGAGGAGAGGGGGTGGCCGATTGTGAATATAAAGAGGAGGGGGTGGGTTCGAAAATTTTGAAAAAGATATGCCAGAAGATATGATTTGTAAAAAGATAATTATGATATGCAAAAGATATAGTTTTTAAAATTGAAAAGATAAGAGAGAGATTTGAAAAAGATAAATCTACTTTTTGAAAAGATAGTATGATGATTTCAAAAGGATTTGAAAAGAATTTAAAAAGATAGATGAGGTTTGAAAAAGATTTGAAAAGAAGTTGAAGAAGAATGAAGAAAGATTTTTAGGCTTGAAATTATTTTGAAATTGAAATTGAAAAATGAGAATTTGTAACAAGTTCATGCAAGAAATCATGGATGAAAATATGAAAATTTGAGAAAAATTGAAGTAAAAAACAAACTTCCTCCCCTCCACACTTTTTGCGTTAAACGCCCAGTTGTTGCTTGTTTTGGGCGTTTAACGCCATCTGCTGCTTCTTTTAGGCGTTTAACGCCCAGCCAGGTACCCTGACTGGCGTTAAATGCCAGAAATCCTTTATCACTGGGCGTTAAACGCCCAGAATGGTACCCATTCTGGCGTTTAACGCCCAGAAAGGTATCTTTACTGGCGTTAAATGCCTAGAAGATGCTTCTTTTGGGTGTTTAACGCCCACAATTCCCTTTACTGGCGTTTTTGTGCCAGTGATCTCCTTTTCTCTACTTTATGCTCTGAATTCTTCTGTAACTCTATGAACTCCTGCAATTGTTAATCATTCTTAAAGATAATTTATATAAAACTCATATAATTATTATTTGCATAATAAATAAACATTGCTAATGGCTGGGTTGCCTCCCAACAAGCGCTTCTTTATTGTCCTTAGCTGGACTTTACTAAGCTTTAATCTAGTCTCAGCTTTGAGCATTCTTGCTCAACATTGCCTTCAATATAATACTTGACTCTCTATCCATTAACAATGAACCTCTTATTAGAGACGATATCTTGAAGCTCTACATACCCATATGGTGACACACTCGTAATCACATATGGTCCCTTCCATCGAGATTTCAGTTTCCCAGGGAATAATCTGAGCCTAGAGTTGAACAGCAGAACTTTCTGTCCTTGCTCAAAGACTGTGGGTGACAGTTTCTTGCCATGCCACCTTTTTGCTTTCTCCTTGTAAATTTTTGCATTTTCAAAAGCATTGAGTCTGAATTCCTCTAGCTCATTCAACTGGAGCAATCTTTTCTCTCCAGCTAACTTAGCATCAAGATTTAGGAATCTGGTTGCCCGGTAGGCCTTATGTTCTAATTCCACTGGCAAATGGCATGCTTTCCCATACACAAGATAGTATGGAGAGGTCCCTATGAGAGTCTTGAATGTTGTTCTGTATGCCCACAGAGCATCATCCAAGCTTTTTGCCCAATCCCTTCTATGGATAATTACAGTCCGTTCCAAGATTCTTTTTAGTTCTCTATTAGAGACTTCAGCTTGCCCATTTGTCTGTGGATGATATGGAGTTGCTACTTTGTGGCTAATTCCATATCGAACCATAGCAGAGTAAAGCTGTTTCTTGCAGAAGTGAGTACCCCATCACTAATTAGTACTCTAGGGACACCAAACCTGCTGAAGATATATTTCTGGAGGAACTTCAGCACTGTCTTAGTATCATTAGTGGGTGTTGCAATTGCCTCTACCCATTTAGATACATAGTCTACTACCACCAGAATATACGTGTTTGAGTATGATGGTGGGAAAGGTCCCATGAAGTCAATACCCCATACATCAAACAACTCAATCTCCAATATCCCTTGTTGAGGCATGGCATAACCATGAGGTAGATTACCAGCTCTCTGGCAACTGTCACAGTTATGTACGAACTCTCGAGAGTCTCTATAGAGAGTAGGCCAGTAGAAGCCATATTGGAGAACCTTGGTGGCTATTCACTCACCTCCAAAATGGCCTTCATATTGTGATCCATGGCAATGACATAAGATCTTCTGTGCCTCTTCTTTGGGCACACATCTACGGATTATCCCATCTGTACATCTCTTAAAGAGATATGGTTCATCCCAAAAGTAGTACTTTGCATCAGAAATTAATTTCTTTATTTGCTGCCTGCTGTACTTTTTGGGTATGAATCTTACAGCTTTATAGTTTGCAATGTCTGCAAACCATGGTGTTTCCTGAATGGCAAACAATTGCTCATCTGGAAAGGTTTCATAGATCTCAATAGAGGGGGAGAACGCCCCTTCTACTGGTTCTATTCGGGACAGATGATCAGCCATTTGGTTCTCTGTCCCTTTTCTGTTTCTTATTTCTATATCAAACTCTTGCAGAAGCAACACCCATCTTATGAGCCTGGGTTTTGAATCCTGCTTTGTAAGTAGATATTTAAGAGTAGCATGGTCAGTGTACACAATCACTTTTGATCCTACTAAGTATGATCTAAACTTGTCAATGGCATAAACCACTGCAAGCAGCTCTTTTTCTGTGGTTGTGTAATTTTTCTGTGCATCATTTAAAACACGACTAGCATAATAAATGACATGTAGAAGCTTGTTGTGCCTCTGTCCCAGTACTGTACCAATGGCATGGTCACTGGCATCACACATTAGTTCGAATGGTAATGTCCAGTCTGGTGCAGAAATAACTGGTGCTGTGACTAGCTTAGCTTTCAGAGTTTCAAATGCCTGCAGACATTCTGTGTCAAACACAAATGGCATGTCAGCAGCTAGCAGATTGCTCAGAGGTTTTGCAATTTTTGAAAAATCCTTTATAAACCTCCTATAGAATCCTGCATGCCCCAGAAAGCTTCTGATTGCCTTAACATTGGCAGGTGGTGGTAATTTTTCAATTGCTTCCACTTTAGCTTGATCCACCTCTATTCCCTTGTTTGAAATTTTATGCCCAAGGACAATTCCTTCAGTCACCATAAAGTGACATTTTTCCCAGTTTAAAACTAGGTTAGTCTCTTGGCATCTTTTCAGAACAAGTGCTAAATGGTCAAGGCAGGAGCTGAATGAGTCTCCAAATACTGAAAAGTCATCCATGAATACTTCCAAAAATTTTTGTACCATATCAGAGAAGATAGAGAGCATGCACCTCTGAAAGGTTGCAGGTGCATTGCACAGACTAAAAGGCATCCTTCTGTTTGCAAACACTCCAGAAGGACATGTGAATGTTGTTTTCTCTTGGTCCTGAGGGTCTACTATAATTTGGTTGTAACCTGAATAGCCATCCAAAAAGCAGTAGTATTCATGACCTGCTAGTCTTTCTAGCATCTGGTCTATGAATGGTAAAGGAAAGTGATCCTTCCTGGTGGCTGTATTGAGCCTTCTGTAATCAATACACATACGCCACCCTATAACTGTTCTTGTAGGAACCAGTTCATTCTTTTCATTATAAACCACTGTCATGCCTCCCTTTTTGGGGACAACTTGGACAGGGCTCACCCAGGGGCTATCAGAAATAGGATAAATAATCCCAGCCTCCAGTAACTTGGTGACCTCTTTTTGCACCACTTCCTTCATGGCTGGATTTAGCCACCTTTGTGGTTGAACCACTGGCTTAGCATCGTCCTCCAATAGGATCTTGTGCATGCATCTTGCTGGGCTGATGTCCTTAAGATCACTTATGGACCACCCAAGAGCTATCTTGTGTGTCCTTAGCACTTGAAGCTGTGCTTTCTCTTCCTGTGGATTTAAAGCAGAGCTTATGATCACTGGAAAAGTGTCACCTTTTCCTAGAAATGCATATTTCAGGGATGGTGGTAGTGTTTTAAGCTAGGGTTTAGGAGGTTTCTACTCTTCGTGAGGAATTTTCAGAGGCTCTTTTATTTCTTCTGATTCCTCCAGATCAGGCTGGACATCTTTAAAGATGTTTTCTAGCTCTGATTCGAGACTCTCAGCCATGTTGATCTCCTCTACGAGGGAGTCAATAATATTAACACTCATGCAATCTTTTGATGTGTCTGGATGCTTCATTGCCTCAGCAGCATTCAGCCTGAACTCATCCTCATTGAGTCTCAAGGTCACTTCCCCTTTTTGGACATCAATGAGGGTTCGTCTAGTTGCTAGGAAAGGTCTTCATAGAATGAGAGTTGCACTCTTGTGCTCCTCCATTTCCAGTACTACAAAGTCAGTGGGAAAGGAAAATGGCCCAACCTTGACAATCATGTCCTCAATTATGCCTGATGGATATTTAATGGAGCCATCAGCAAGTTGAAGACATATCCTGGTTGGTTTGACCTCTTCAGTCAAGCCAAGCTTTCTGATAGTAGATGCAGGGATTAGATTGATACTTGCCCCAAGGTCACATAGAGCTGTCTTGGTACAAGTATCCTCTAATGTGCATGGTATCATAAAGCTTCCGGGATCCTTAAGTTTTTCTGGTAAGCTTGTTAGAATAACTGCACTGCATTCTTCAGTGAGAAAAACTTTTTCTATTTCTCTCTAATCCTTCTTATGACTTAAGATCTCTTTCATGAACTTAGCGTAAGAGGGTATTGGCTCAAGTGCCTCTGCAAACGGAATCTTTATTTCAAGAGTCCTGAGATAGTCTGCAAAGCGGGCAAATTGTTTATCCAGTTCCACTTGGCGGAGTTTCTGAGGATAAGGAGGATAAGGCATTTTGGCTTTATATTCTTCAACCTTAGTTGCTGCAGGTTTATTTCCTATAGAGGTATGTTGAGAAGCATTCTTGAGGGAGTTATTATCAGCACTTGCAGGTGTCTGATCCCTCACTGGCGTTTGAACGCCAGAACTGGACATGGATTGGGCGTTTAACACCAGTTTTTCACCCTTTTTTGGCGTTTGAGCGCCAGACTTATTCCTCTCTGGGCTCTTACTGTCCTCAGAGGGATTTTGGGTAGCAGGTTGCTCATCCTCTGTCAGCTGTTCTTTTCTTGGCTTTCTACTGGTATGAGTTGAGGTATTTAATGTTTTTCCACTTCTTAATTAAACTGCTTGGCACTCCTCTGTTCTCTATTTTGATAACTGCTATTTTTTCTGATTCAATTGTGATTTGGTGCACGAATTGTGAATCACACTTTTCACAACTCGTACCACTAACCAGCAAGTGCACTGGGTCATCCAAGTAATACCTTACGTGAGTAAGGGTCGACCTCATGGAGATTGTCGGCTTGAAGCTAGCTATGGTTATTTTGTAAATCTTAATCGGGAAATCAATGATAAGAGTGATTATATTTATAAAGAGTAAAAAGCATAAATTAAATAATACTTGTTATGCAGTAATGAAGAACAAATTGAGGTTTTGGAGATGCTTTGTCTTCTAAACCTCCGCTTTCCTACTGTCTTCTTTTTCATGCGCGTAGGTCTTCTTCCATGGCAAGATGTATGTAGGTGGATCACCGTTGTCAATGGCTACCATCCATCCTCTCAGTGAAAATGGTCCAAATGCGCTATCACCGCATGGCTAATCATCTGTCGGTTCTCACTCATGTTGGAATAGAATCCATTGATTCTTTTGCGTCTGTCACTACGCCCAATACTCGCGAGTTTGAAGCTCGTCACAGTCATCCCTTCCCAGATCTTACTCGGAATACCACAGACAAGGTTTAGACTTTCCGGATCTCAGGAATGGCCGCCAATAGTCCTAGCCTACACCACGAAGACTCTGATTTCACGGATTCGAATGCTCTGTTGTCAGGAGATGCAATCAAACACGTGAACCAGGAATCAAAGAGATACACACTCAATCTAAGGTAGAACAGAAGTGTTTGTCAGGCACGCATTCATGGGTTGAGAATGATGATGAGTGTCACGGATCATCACATTCATCACAGTTAGTACAAGCGAGTATCTTAGAATAGAACCAAGTGTGATTGAATAGAAAACAGAAGTAGTTGCATTAATCCATCGAGACACAGCAGAGCTCCTCACCCCCAATCATGGAGTTTAGAGACTCATGCCGTAGAGATACAATGTAAAACGTGAAAATGTCATGATGTCTAAAATAAATCTCTAAAATTTGTTTAAATACTAAACTAGTAACCTAGGTTTACAGAAAATGAGTAAACTATGATAGATAGTGCATAAATCCACTTTCGGGGCCCACTTGGTGTATGATGGGGCTGAGACTTGAGCTTTACACGTGCCTAGGCTATTTCTGGAGTTAAACGCTAGGTTGTAACCTGTTTTGGGCGTTTAACTCCAACTTGTAACCTGTTTCTGGCGTTTAACGCCAGAATAGGGCAGAGAACTGGCGTTGAACACCAGTTTGCGTCATCTAAACTCAAGCAAAGTATGGACTATTATATATTGATGGAAATCCCTGGATGTCTACTTTCCAAAGTAATTGAGAGCGCGCCATTTGGACTCCTTTGGCTCCAGAAAATCCATTTCGAGTGCAGGGAGGTCAGAATCCAACAGCATCTGTAGTCCTTTTTCAGCCTCTGAATCAGAATTTGCTCAGGTCCCTCAATTTCAGCCAGAAAATACCTGAAATCACAGAAAAATACAAAAAATCATAGTAAAGTCCAGAAATGTAATTTTTATTTAAAAACTAATAAAAATATACTAAAAACTAACTAAATTATACTAAAAACTATCTAAAAATAATGCCAAAAAGCGTATAAATTATCCGCTCATCACAACACCAAACTTAAATTGTTGCTTGTCCCCAAGCAACTGAAAATCAAACTAGGATAAATAGAAGAGAATATACTATAAATTCCAAAATATCAATGATCAGATGAGCGGGACTAGTAGCTTTTTGCCTCTGAACAGTTTTGGCATCTCACTTTATCCTTTGAAGTTCAGAATGATTGGCATCTATAGGAACTCAGAATTCAGATAGTGTTATTGATTCTCCTAGTTTAGTATGTTGATTCTTGAACACAGCTACTTTATAAGTCTTGGTCGTGGCCCTAAGCACTTTGTTTTCCAGTATTACCACCGGATACATAAATGCCACAGACACATAATTGGGTGAACCTTTTTAGACTGTGACTCAGCTTTGCTAGAGTCCCCAATTAGAGGTGTCCAGGGTTCTTAAGCACACTCTTCTTTTTGCTTTGGAGCTCGACTTTAACCGCTTAGTCTCAAGTTTTCACTTGACACCTTCACGCCACATGCACATGGTTAGGGACAGCTTGGTTTAGGCGCTTAGGCCAGGATTTTATTTCCTTAGGCCCTCTAATCCATTAATGCTCAAAGCCTTGGATCCTTTTTACCCTTGCCTTTTTGTTTTAAGGGCTATTGGCTTTTTGCTCTTGCCTTTTGGTTTAAAGAGCTTTTGGCTTTTTCAGCTTGCTTTTTGTTTTTCTTTCTCCCTTTTTTTTTCGCTAAATTTTTTTTCTACAAGCTTTTTTATTCACTGCTTTTTCTTGCTTCAAGAATCAATTTTATGATTTTTCAGATTATCAAATAACATTTTTCCTTTTCATCATTCTTTCAAGAGCCAACATATTTAACATTCATAAATAACAAATTCAAAAGACATATGCACTGTTCAGGCATTCATTCAGAAAACAAAAGGTATTGTCACCACATCAAAATAATTAAACTAATTTCAAGGATGAATTCGGAACCATGTACTTCTTGTTCTTTTGTAATTAAAACATTTTTCATTTAAGAAAGGTGATAGATTCATAGGATGTTCATAACTTTAAGGCATAGACTCTAGTCTTTATTTATTATTTAATGAAAATAATATAAATTAGGCATAAAAGCATACACTTAGCAATAAAAGAAAAGAAACTAAAGACATAAAGACACATGACTCTAATTTTAATACTCATATACTCTTAAAATAGATAAAAGGTTATCACAGAGTTAGGACTCAACAACCTTTGCTTTGGGAGGTAGATGCCTCTTTAGTCTGTGGGGTGCTTGGCCCTTCAGGAGATAGCTTCTGGCGCTTCAGTTCTTTCAGTTCACACCCTTGCTCTTCTTGTTCCCTAAGCAGTTTGCAGAGCATGCTGTTTTGATTTTGCTATTCTTCCTTCAGTTAATCCATAGTTTCTTGCAACTTGGTGATAGATGCTTCTAGGCGCCCCCAGTATTCAAATTGAGGAATTTTCGGGAGGAACTCCTGTGCTCTCCTCTTGATGGGGTCGTCCTGCACTTGTCCTTCCATTGACTTTTTGGTGATTGGTTGCTCAACTAAAATATACTGATCTACTCCCATTTTTACTCTAGCATCTTTACACAATAGAGAGATCAAGCTTGGATAAGCCAATTTGGCATCTTTGGAGTTCTTGTTTGCAATTTTGTAAAGCTCACAAGAAATCAGCTGATGAACTTCCACTTCTTTTTCCAACATAATGCAATGAATCATCACTGCTCTTTTAATGGTGACTTCAGAGCGGTTGCTAGTGGGCAATATAGAGCGCCCAATGAAGTCCAGCCAGCCTCTATCGACTGGTTTGAGATCTCCTCTTTTGAGTTGGTTTGGGTAGGGCTGTTCAAAAAATAACCAAAATATGGTTAACCGGTTAAAAAACCATAACCATATTTTGGTTAACCAGTTTAATAAAACAATTTTAAAACCATATCCATATTTTTTAAAATTGGTTAACCAAAACCAAATTAAAAAAAAAAACGGTTTTTAACCGGTTAACCAAAACCAAAACCAAATTTAAAAAACCTAAATCTAAACCTAATTCACTCTCCTTCGTCTCTTCGATACCGACAAAACCCAATTCACTCTTCTCCAGTTCACCGCCGTCAACCGTTCTTCTCCTCCGCCTCTCGCCGGAGCTCGTTGTGGCTCGTCGGACATCTACCTCTTCAAGTATTCACTTTGATTCGCGACTCTGGCTCTCTGCCTCGACCTCCCATTCGCAACTTTGTGTCTCTGTCTTCACTTTGATTCGCCTGAGTATCTATCTTTTTCGATTGTCTTCTTTCGTCGGTGGCTTGCCGGAGCTCATCAATTGAGGTAAACCCCCTCCTTGCCTTGGTTCTGAGTTCTAAGTTGGATTTGTTATTTGGGTTTTTTCTATTTTGTTGATTTGTTCTGTTTTGTTTCTTCATTAGTATACTTCTGACTTCTTCATTTTAATGGATTGAAAAGGTGTAGATTTTAAATCTCTCAGCATTGAACTCTTCATTTCAATGGATCCTACTGTAAGTTTCTTCTTCACTTTGGTTCACTTTTTGATTGGTTAAGACTTTATTAATTTGTATGAACTGAATGGAGAACTGTTGTTCTAATTATCTGTCTCATTGAATGGAGAATTGTTGTTCTGGCTACTGCATTATGCTGTGTTTCTGCACCATTAAACTATAGTGCATATCAGTTCCTATTTTTCTGTGATTGAGCTTTTATTTTGTTTTACTTGATTTGTCAATCATATGAAAAATCACTATTTTTTTGGTTGAACGGGAAGGAGGAAAACAGGTTTGCCTCACAAAGTACTTACTATAGTTTTGATCATATAAACAGGATTTGGGACTTCTACTTTTGTACCATTTGTTTGAATTATCTTCAAGGTTTATCGCTTCTTGAGCTTTAGATATTCTTATCCGTTTAGGTTTTGGTTAGGAGAAACTTAAGACTACAAGAGTAATATTGAGGGATATTAGTGAGATGGCATGAAGTTGTAATTGCTTATATTACATGCTTTTGTTGTCCTGTTTTTGGTATTGTTTCGTGTCTCCTGATCTTGATGTTGAACTGCTTAAGCTGTAGTACAAGTTAAATGAATTCATTGAATTGGCACTGCTTAAGACTTTGACACCTTTTGCTAGTGGTCTAGTATTCTAGAAAGTTGAATTCCTGTTGGGTATGATAAGCTACACTTCTATTCATGGGAAAAATACTTGATAAGAAGAATTGCAGTGATTATGCTACTTTTTTGAATATCAGAGTTATGCAGCAGAAAACAACAATGCAAAAACTAGATCAAGTAATAAAGAATTAGAATCTAGAATAGGTAAAGCAGAAAAAGAAATGATTGAATGAACTTTACTAAACACACTTTGATTAGAGAAGAATACAAGACATAGTCCAAGTAGAGCATTATGCATAGCTATTTATAGAAACTAGGAACTAATAGTCTTGAACTAATAGACTTGAACACAAGATTGAAAACAGCTATAAACTTATAACAGAATTGAAAAAAGTCACTTCCTAACAAACTAACAAATTGACAAAGTGAATATAACTAATACTTTCAATAACTTAATCTTAGCTAGCTTAACTAACTATACTTTCAATAGCTTCAACTAAACCTCCCACAAGCCCATGACCACTTCTCTTACTCTGATTTCCTATTATGCTATTGTTATTATATACTATATACCACTTACTAATAGTTTTAGTAGTTAGTGGCGCAAGTAAAGGGCATTGCCATTGTTAGTGGAATGGTATGCATTACTTTATTTAAATAGTTTTAGTAGTAGTTAGTGGAATGGTATGCATTATCTTGGGCTTTGGGTCATTATTTATGCTTACTTATTAGTCCTTCACATAAAGAATACTTTAACAGCATATTGATTGAATCATCATATATAACACAGAATAAATAACACATGTAAGTAAATTCTGATTCATTCATTCAATAGCCTTATATGTAATAAGTTTATATATGTTTGTTACATTACATCAGACATGATTCTGTTGGGTGTATCTCTTGTCTTTTGTTAAGTTAAAAAGCAGAAAGCACTGAGTAGAGTCTTGAAGTAGAGAAGATAATGAATAATGAATGATATATTGATATCATTGTATTTTGGTGTGATTTATGACTAATATTTAATTCGTTTGAACACCTCTGGAATCAGTTTCAAAGTATATGTATATATTGTTTGAACTTGGCTTTGTGTTTGATAACTTTGCTTTGTTGAAGTATTTAATAATTAGATTTTATGGCTTCTTATTCAGAATGAGGTAGCCGATCGTGATGTTCCCATGTCAGAGTCTGCAGAGCATTCGGCTTCTACATTACCTCCTCTCCCAACCACATCATCTGAGCGCAAAAATCGATCAACAGTTTGGGACCACTTCAAGAGAACATCTGATGATGAAAATAAGGCTCAATGTCAACACTGTTTAAAAGTGATCAAGTGCGGGAATGGAACAAGTGCAATGAGATCACATTTAAAGATTTGCATAAGCAATCCCGGTTCAGATAGAGGCAAACGACAGAAAACAGGCACATCGCCTAGCCCAGAAGCACAAGTGGGTAGGTTTGATGCAGAATATGCCCGGGAAAAATTGATATCAATGTTTATTCGCGAGGAGCTTCCTTTTCGATTTGTAGAAAGTCAATGTTTCAAAGAATATTCGGCGGCTCTGCAACCAGGATTCAACACTCTTTCACGTATTACATTGGCACGTGACATCTTGATGTTCTATGAAACAAAGAAGGTTCAACTTCAAAAATACTTTTCCAAATATGGAGGAAGAGTTTGTCTTACAACTGATAACTGGAGTTCGTGTCAGAATATGGCGTATATGTGTTTGACTGTTCATTTCATCGATGTGGACTGGAAGTTGCAAAAGAAAATACTAAATTTTTGCCAAGTCACCGGCCACACAGGAGAGATTATGGCTCAAAATGTTGAAGCTTGCTTGAATAGCTGGAAGTTGAACAAGATCTTGAGTTTGACAGTTGATAATGCATCGTCCAACGATGTAGGAGTTATGTATTTAAAAAAAAGGCTGATTTCTTGGAAGAGTTCAATTTTGAATGGGGAGTATCTCCATATGCGGTGTTGTGCGCATATTTTAAACCTGATTGTGAAGGATGGATTGAAGGAGATTGATGATTCGGTCGCCAAAATTCGGGATGCTGTGAAGTATGTTAGATCCTCAAATTCAAGATTAGCTAGGTTCAAGGCATGTATTGCACAAGAGAATATTCCACATAAGAGTCTTGTTTGCATAGATGTTGAAACGCGATGGAACTCTACATACTTAATGCTAGTAACAGCTTTAAAGCATCAGAAGGCATTTGAGCTATTAGAGATGCAAGACAAAAAATTTGTTGAAGAATTAAACAAGGGAAGAGGGGTACCTTCAATTCAAGATTGGGATTATGCTAAGTCCGTCTTACCATTTTTAGAGATGTTTTACGATGCTACACTTCGCATCTCTGGATCCTCTTATATCACTAGTAACTTATACATGAAAGAAGTGTTTGCTCTTGGAAGGAGGATTCAACAATATCGTGATGATGATGATTTGAGCATAAGTCTTATGGCAAGTAAGATGAAAGCAAAATACAACAAGTATTGGGGAAATGCAAAAACTATTAACATGTTGTTGTTAATTGCCGTAGTTCTAGATCCTTGCCATAAGTTGGATTATGTTGAATGGTGCCTAGTTAATTCTTTTGGTGCGGAAGTGGGCGGTGAATTGAAGACAAAGTTGTCTTCTTGTCTTCATTCACTTTATAATTTATATCAAGGTGCAGATGAAGGAAACCAAGATGATACCCTCTCCCAACCGAGTCCAAGTGACAAAGCCAAAGACATTTATGATATGGGGTTATATCGCCGATCAACCGGTCGCAAATCCAATCTTAAATCTGAGCTTGATCGTTATTTGAATGAAGACTGTGAGCCAGATGATAAGCCTTTGGATATTCTTGGATGGTGGAAGGTAAACTCGAATCGGTTTTCCGTCCTAGCAAATATGGCACGGGACATATTGGCTATACCAGTTTCAACAGTAGCTTCCGAGTCTGCTTTTAGTATGGGGGGAAGAATCATCGATCAATATCGTAGCTCATTGACTCCTAAGATGGTAGAAGCCCTTGTATGTACCGAAGATTGGCTTAAAGGAGACTTTTTCTCTTCTCTTGCACCTGAGAATTTCGAAGAGCTTGAAAAGGTCGAGCAAGGTAAATTGAATATTAAATGTTTCTTAAATATATCATATGATTTACTTAGAAAATGTTTTAGTTTAACTTATAATTATAATTTTTTAAAAGTTATAATTATAGTTTTTTTTTGTGTGCAGATTTGATTTTATCAGAGGACATTACTTGTTCAGTGGGTCCAGGTTCAATTGCGCTTGAGGATGACTAGAAAGTCTGATTGTTTGTTTTCTTTAGTTATTCTAAACACTTAGGTGGTAAAGAGATTAGACTTGCTTTTCCATATATGATTAGACTTGTTTATGTTTATGTTTGGTGATAGTCTGATAGATCAAAGAAATTCTGTACTCCTTGGATGGGGATATTGGTGTCAACAATTATAGCAGTTGCAATGTCATTTTTTGCGGTTGGAATTTGCATCGTTTCTTTGGCTTAGGAGAAAATTTTCATTGTTAAAGAAGCCTTTTGAAGTGCCATTGGGAATGAAGAGTTTGATCCCAATGTGCCTTATACCTTCTTTGCTCTTGGTGTATGTGATAAGTATTGCCACCAAAAGTTTAGAAAAGTAATTATTATTGAGGTTGACATTTTATTGTCGATTGATACTCAAGGACATTGGAGAATGATAAGTTTTGTGAGTCATTTTTGTGATCACTGTGATGTAACATACATGTCAGGTGGTAAAGTGTTAGTTCAATTTCCTTGACAAAATTTACCATGTCAAGCATAGATTCCAATTTACCATGTCAAGCATAGATGACCATGTCTATGCTTTTGTGTTGATTCCAATTAAACCGGTCAATTCAATCCAATTTTTAACATCATGGATTTAAGTCAAATTTTAACTTATTTTGTTGATATTTCTCGGATTGATGTTACTTGTATTATTTAGAAAGAAAAAAAATTAATTTTTAGATTAAAAAAATCAATTTAAAAGAAAAAAGGTAAAAAATTTGGATTTTTGTATGTAAAAATATTAATTTTTGTGTAAAAATTGGTTTTTGGGTGTAAAAACTAATTTTTTGGTTTAAAAACCAATTTTTTAGTTTAAAAACCGGTTTTTTAGTGTAAAAACCGGTTTTTTGATATAAAAACCGGTTTTTTAGTATAAAAACCACTTTTCTGATATAAAACCGGTTTTTATTTTAATAACTGGTTAAAAACCGGTTTTGAATTTTACTAACCGGTTAATAACCGGTTTTATAATATAAAACCAATTTGGTTAATTAACCAATACTATATTTTTGGTTAACCAAAAAATTGGTTTGGTTTTTAGATTAACCAAACCATGAACACCCCTAGGTTTGGGACACCCTTTGTGTTGGTTGTCCATTTGGCTCCAGGGAGGCATATGTCCTCTAGGATTTTGTCCAAGCTCTGATTTAGTCTCATCATTCTCCTATTAAAGGAGTCTGGGTCATCTTGCAGTTGAGGTAGCTTGAAGATCTCCCTTATTTTGTCAGGATGGGTGTGAACAATCTTCCCTCTGACCAGAGTTCGATAGTCATAGAATGCGGTTCCAGCTATTCTCTGCCTGTCTGTCTGCCACAGATTAGAGTAAAATTCCTGAACCATGTTTCTTCCCACCTTTGTTTCAGGATTAGCTAGGACTTCCCAGCTCCTGTTTCGAATTTGTTCTTGGATCTCCGGATATTCGTCTTCTTTCAGATCGAATTTAACTTCCGGGATCACTGACCTTAGACCCATTATTTTATAGTAATGGTCTGAATGTTCTTTGGTTAAGAACTTTCCTTGATTCTAAAGTGATTTTGGAATATTCTCTTTCTTGCCTCTTGAGTTGGTTTGTTTTCTCTTAGGATCCATGATCTTGGTGGGTATTGGCTTAGTTATCACGGATAAACACACCAAACTTAGAGGTTTGCTTGTCCTCAAGCAAAAGAAAAGAAAAGAGAGGGATAGAGGGAGAGCCAAGTTCGAATGTGTGGATGAGAGGGGGGAGGCCGAACGAGGATTTAAAGGGGAGGGGGGTGGGTTTTCGAAAATCTTTTAAAAAGATATGATAGAAAATGTGATTTGGAAAAGATAAGTAAGATAGGAAAAGATGTAATTTAGAATTGAAAAGATATGAAAGATATTAGAAAAAGATAGATTTGTTCTTAAAAAAAATATTTGAGAAGAGGTTGAAGAAGAATTGAGAAAGATTGAATTTTAGGATTAAAATATTTTAAAAATTTTTGGAAAAAGTTTGAAAATTGAAAGTATGGGAACATGTTTATGCAAGAAAAATGGATGGAGATATGAAATTTTTAAAAAAAATCAAGTTGGGAACAAAAACTTCCTCCCCTCCACAGTCCTGGCGTTAAACGCCCAACTGCTGCTTGTTTTGGGCGTTTAACGCCCATCTGTAGATTGTTTTGGGCGTTTAACGCCCAGCTGTTGCTTTTGGCTGGCGTTAAACGCCAGAAATCTTTCGTCACTGGGCATTTTTCTGAACGCCCAGGATGCTGCAGGTATGGCGTTAAACGCCCAAAAAGGTATCTTTATTGGCGTTAAATGCCCAGTAGATGCTTCTTTTGGGCATTTAACGCCCAAATATACCTCTTACTGGCATTTTCTTGCCAGTGAGCTCTTTCTCCCTGTTTTGTATTCTGAATCCTTCTGTAACCCTGTGAACTTATGCAATTAATTCTTTACCTTGAAGACTATTTATATTAAACTTTATAATTAAAAATAAATAATTAAATAAATAAATAAAAAGCTTTTCTAATGGTTGGGTTGCCTCCTGGCAAGCGCTTCTTTATTGTCTTTAGCTGGACCTTGCTGAGCTTTTAATCTAGCCTCAGCCTTGAGCACTCT
Organism: Arachis hypogaea; assembly: GCF_003086295.3. NCBI lineage: Eukaryota > Viridiplantae > Streptophyta > Magnoliopsida > Fabales > Fabaceae > Arachis > Arachis hypogaea. Next base: position 89,718,462 of record NC_092052.1, on the reverse strand, counting down.
TGCTCAACATTTCCTTCAAGATAATGCTTGATTCTCTGTCCATTAACAATGAACTTCTTATTAGAATCAATGTCTTAAAGCTCCACATAGCCATATGGTGACACACTTGTAATCACATATGGTCTCCTCCACCGGGATTTCAGTTTCCCAGGAAATAGCTTGAGCCTAGAGTTAAACAGCAGAACCTTCTATCCTGGTTCAAAGACTCTAGATGACAGCTTTCTATCATGCCACCTTTTTACTTTCTCTTTGTAAAGCTTGGCATTTTCGAAAGCAGTGAGTCTGAATTCCTCTAGCTCATTCAGCTGGAGCAATCTTTTTTTTCCAGCTAATTTGGCATCAAACTTTAGGAATCTGGTTGCCCAGTAGGCCTTATGCTCCAGTTCCACGGGCAGATGGGAGGCCTTACCATACACAAACTGGTATGGAGAGGTCCCTATATGAGTCTTGAATGCTGTTCCGTAAGCCCACAGAGCATCATCCAAGCTTCTCGCCCAATCCTGTCTACGGGTACTTACAGTCTGTTCCAGGATTCTTTTTAGTTCTCTATTAGAGACTTCAGCTTGCCCGTTTGTCTGTGGATGATATGGAGTTGCCACCTTGTGACTAATTCTATACCAGACCATAGCAGAGTAAAGTTGTTTGTTGCAGAATTGAGTGCCCCCATCACTAATTAGTGCTCTAGGGACACCAAACCTGCTGAAGATATGTTTCTAGAGGAACTTCAGCATTGTCTTAGTATCATTAGTGGATGTGACAATGGCCTCTACCCATTTGGATACATAGTTGACTGCCACCAGAATATAAGTGTTTGAGTATGATGGTGGGAAAGGCTCCATGAAGTCAATACCCCATACATCAAACAACTCAATATCCAAGATTCCTTGTTGAGGCATGGCGTAACCATGAGGCAGATTACCAGATCTCTGGCAACTGTCACAATTACGTACAAACTCTCGGGAATCTCTATAGAGGGTAGGCCAGTAGAAGCCACATTGGAGGACCTTGGTGGCTGTTCGCTCACCTCCGAAATGGCCTCCATATTGTGACCCATGGCAATGCCATAAGATCTTCTGTGCTTCTTCTCTAGGCACACACCTACGGAGTATTCCGTCTGCACATCTCTTAAAGAGATAGGGTTCATCCCACAAGTAGTACTTTGCATCAGTAATTAATTTTTTCTTTTGTTGCCTGCTGTACCCCTTCGGTATGAACCTTGCAACTTTATAGTTTGTAATGTATGCAAACCATGGTGTTTCCTGAATGGCGAACAAATGCTCATCCGGAAAGGTTTCAAAGATCTCAATATAAGAAAAGGACGCTGATGAACGGGAAATTGTTGTCGGTAAGGAATTTCTCTTTAATATTCCCTCGACACTCCTTAGAAGGGGGTTCCTCAACTTTGGATTCCTTAATGTGCTCAACATACCCTAAACATCCATCCACTACTTCCTTTTGTTAGCTAATCTCTACCTTCTCCTCTTGTTGTGCTTCTTGCTTCAACTCTCCTTCCTCACCATGGAGTTCCAAGTTCATATCCTCACTAAGCTCCTTGATTTCTTCTCCACATTCAACAACGGGAGTACTTATGGTGCATGAGTTCAGGTGAGATGTCAGGCGACCCACGACTTCTACTATCCCGGCCACCCTTACTCTTAACTCCTTAAACTTAGTTTCATCCTCCTCTTGTTGCCTTAAAATACGAGATTCAAGGTCTCTCAGTTCTAACATGAAGGCTTTGTCAGGAGATGGGATTGGAAGAGAAAATTCATCGGTTAGGGGAAGATTGTTGTAATCGGAAGGTGGTTCATATTGGTGGAGTTCTTGAGGTGGTGTATATGGAATTTGTGGTTCTTGAGAGTATTGGTATTGGGATGGTGGTTGTTCTACATGTGATTCTAACGGTGGTTGATATGGTGTGTATGAGTTATGGTCAAGTGGAGGTAAATGGTGGTATGAGACTTGTGAGTATGACGTGTGGCTATATTGAGGATATGGCTCATAGGCATATGGTGTTGATTTTTGAAAGTCACAAGGGAGTTCATCATAGCCAGTGGACTGACATGCATCATAGAATGGCCCTTCTTCATAGTGCATTGGCAGAGGTTGTTGCCATGGAGGTTGATCAAATGTCTGAGGCTCTTTCCACCTTTGATCTCCAATTCCTTGATACACATCCTCATTGAAGCTTTCATTTCCTACAACATAGTTTGAGCTACACTCATAGCCAAAGTGAGAATTCATAGTGAAGTAGAAAATAAAAACAAAGAGCAATAAGAAATGAAGGTGGCTAAATCCTAAAACTATCAAAAATCAACAAACAAACCAAACATAAAGCTATTCACAATATTTACAATAGCCAATAACATAGCACCATTGGCTCCCCGGCAACGGCGCCATTAATTTGATGAACGGGAAATTGTTGTCGATAAGGAATTTCTCTTATAGAAAGAAGAATTTCGTTGTTAGTATAACTCCCAACCGACAGACAACTCTCGCATCAAATTAAGGTTTTTTTTTTTAGGTTGTCACAAATAACAAACCCCAATGAATTTATAACCGAAGTATTTAGACTCCGGGTCGTCTCCCTAGGATATAATGGAGTGCATGCGTATTGGCTATGATGGGGTAAAAAGAGAGGGGTTTAGTTTGATTAGAGGGGCAATAAAATAAAAAGACAAGAAAAGTAAATTGAGCAAATAATTAAAGAAGGCAAGTAATAAAGAGAGACATTCATGGCAATGGATTGAGGTCATAGGCTTTCTATCCTAGTCATGCATGACTAATTCATCTTATTTAGTTAACTCACACATCCGGAGAATGTCAAACAAGATTAATTAATCATGTCACAAATATAAACAAGAATTTATCTCATTACGTCAACTCCAACAAGTAGGGAGAAAGTCTAATGAGACTAGCTAATCTCAATCCAAAAGTCCTAATTGACTTACTAATTAAAATAGCAAAAGATTAGCGTCAATGGAAATAATATTAGCTAACAACTCTAGATCACCAACATAAGTTGGGTTTTCATGACTCAAGGTTGCCCAATTACTCTTTCCAAGCCAAGAATGCTCGAAACCTACTCTAACATCCTTTCAAGCATTTTGTCAAACACTTAGAAGGCATTAGAGGGAAACATGGCAAATTGCAAGGAATGTAATTCTACACTATTCAATTTCGAGGAATTAAACAACAATAAAGCAAGTCAATAATAAAAGAACATGAATCATAAATTGCATTAAAGGGAAATCAAATCCAACAAGAGCATCTATGAACATAAAAGAGAAATTAACATTACAGAACATGAGAATGAGAGAGTAAAAGTAAGAAATTATAAAAGAAACAAGATGAAAACATGTAATTAAACCTAGATCTAAGATGGAAATCAACCTAACCTAATTCTAGAGAGAAAAGGGAGCTTCTCTCTCTAGAAACTAACTAAAGGCTCATGTTGGCTAAACTTAATTGCTCCCCTTTGCTTGGACTTCAATTCTGCATGAAATACACTCAGAAACAAGTTGGATTTGGGCCTGGGCAGCTCAGAAATCGCCCCCAGCGTTTTTCCATTAAGTGGGCCATATAAGAATATCGGCGCGCGCGCGCCATGTGCGCGTGCGCATCGCAGGCAAACTCCCAACCCACGCGGAAGCGGCATGTACGCGTGCGCGTCCTTGTGAGAAACCACTTTTGTGCGTGCGCACCTTGTACGCGTGCGTGTCCATTGGTTCATTCCAAATCTTTGTTTCTTCATGCATTCTCCATTTTGCATGCTTTTCTCCTCATTTCTTCCATCCAATACTTGCCTTATGAACCTGGAATTACTTAACAAACATATCAAGGCATCGAATGGAATTAAAGTGAAACAAAAATCACCAAATTAGGGCCTAAAACCATGTTTTTACACTTAAGCAAAATTCAAGGGAGAATTACAAAACCATGCTATTTCGTTGAATAAATGTGGGAAAAAATGAATAAATCCTCCAAAATAAGCATGAAATAAACCACGAAATCGGGGTTTATCAGACGCCCCTTCTACTGGTTCTATCCGGGACAGATGATCAGCCACTTGGTTTTCTGTCCCTTTTCTTTCTCTTATTTCTATATCAAACTCTTGCAGAAGCAACACCCATCTTATGAGCCAGGGTTTTGCATCCTGCTTTGTAAGTAGATATTTAAGAGCAGCATGTTCAGTGTACACAATCACTTTTGATCCTACTAAGTATGATCTAAACTTGTCAATGACATAAACCACTACAAGCAATTCTTTTTCTGTGGTTGTATAATTTTTCTGGGCATCATTTAAAACACGGCTAGTATAATAAATGACATGCAGAAGCTTGTCATGCCTCTGCCCCAATACTGCACCAATGGCATGGTCACTGGCATCACACATTAGTTCGAATGGTAATGTCCAGTCTGGTGCAGAAATAACTGGTGCTGTAACCAGCTTAGCTTTCAGAGTTTCAAACGCTTGCAGACACTCTGTGTCAAACACAAATGGCGTGTCAGCAGCTAGCAGGTTGCTCAGAGGTTTTGCAATTTTTGAAAAATCCTTTATAAACCTCCTATAGAATCCTACATGCCCCAGAAAGCTTCTGATTGCCTTAACATTAGCAGGTGGTGGTAATTTTTCAATTGCCTCTACCTTAGCTTGATCCACCTCTATTCCCTTGTTCGAAATCTTGTGCCCAAGGACAATCCCTTCAATCATCATAAAGTGGTATTTTTCCCAATTTAAAACCAGGTTAGTCTCTTGGCATCTTTTCAGAACCAGTGTCAGGTGATCAAGAGAGGAGCTAAATGAGTCTCCATATACTGAGAAGTCATCCATGAAGACTTCCAGAAATTTTTCCACCATATCAGAGAAAATAGAGAGCATGCATCTCTGAAAGGTTGCAAGTGCATTACACAGCCCAAATGGCATCCTTCTGTAAGCAAATACTCCAGATGGGCATGTGAATACTGTTTTCTCTTAATCCTGGGGATCTACTGCAATTTGGTTGTAGCCTGAATAGCTGATAAACCACTATTTCATGGTTTATATTTGCCGTCCTAATTATGTGCTTTGATTGAAAACATGTTTCTTTGGACTTATATTTGCTAATATTAATCCTCTCTTATTACCATTAGATGCCTTGATATGTGTGTTAAGTGTTTTCAGAGATTATAGGGCAGGAATGGCTCAGAGGATGGAAAGGAAGCATGCAAAAGTGGAAGGAATACAATAAGTTGGAGAAATTGCTAAGCTGTCTAGCCTGACCTCTTCGCACTCAAACGGCTATAACTTTAGCTACAGAGGTCCAAATGACGCGGTTCCAGTTGCGTTGGAAAGATAACATCCGGGGCTTCGATTTGATATATAATATGCTATAGTTCCTCTGACGCTAGGCGATGCGACCGCGTGCTTCATGCAGTCGCGTCGCAGGGACGGGAATCCAACGTGGCAAAATTCGAAACCAGCGAATTCTGGACTGTTTTTGACCTAGTTTGCGGCCCAAAAAACACAGATTAGAGGCTATAAAGTGGGGGAATGCATCCATTCATGGAAGAGGCTCTCATATTCACAATTTTAGGAGTAGATGTAGTTTTTAGAGAGAGAGGTTCTCTCCTCTCTCTTAGGATTAGGATTTAGGATTTCTCTTAGTTTTAGAAGTGACTCTCAATCCCAGGTTCTTTATTTTTATTTATTTTCCTAATTTAATTTATGAACTCTTCCATGTTACATTTGATATCTTTATTAGAGTTAATTGAGGTATTTCAGATTTATGATTGCTTTCTTTTATTTATATAAATAATTTAGATTTTTTTTCCTTTTGGCTTTGGTTGAGTCATTGGAGACTCTTGAGTTATCAAACTCATTGTTAATTGAAAATTGGAATTCTTCAAGAATTAATTTGAGTTCCACTAACTCTGACTTTTCCCAAGAAAAGACTAGGACTTGAGGAATCAGAATTAATTCATCCACTTAACTTACCTTCATAGTTAGAGGTTAACAAAGTGGGAGAAAAATCCAATTCTCATTACAATTGATAAGGGTAACTAGGATAGGACTTCCAGTTTTCATATCTTGCCAAGAGATTTTATTATTATTAGTTTATTTTACTTGCTACTTAACTAACTTTTTACCTTGATCCAAAATCCCCAATTTACAAACTCATAACCAATAATAAATACACCTCCCTGCAATTCCTTGAGAAGACGACCCGAGGTTTATATACTCGGTTATCAATTTTAAAGGAGTTTGTTACTTGTGACAACCAAAACGTTTGTACGAAGGGATTTCTGTCAGTTTAGAGACTATATCTACAACGCGACTGTTTTTATGAACTTCTTTACTGGCAAAAATCCTAACGTCAAAATGACGCCGTTGCCGGGGAATTGCAAACGTGTGCCTTATTATTGGTTATTGTAAATATTTTCTTTTTGCTTGTTTATTTGTTTTTATTTTTGTTTTTATTTTAGGTTTTTCATAAATTAAGAGGTTATTGGTTTTTATTTAGTTATAAAAAAAATTTTCAAAAATTTGTTCTTAATGTTCATCTTGATCTTCAAGTTGTTCTTCGCGTTCATCTTGACCTTCAAGCTGTTCTTAGTTGTTTTCTTTGTTTTGATCTAAAAATTTGAAATTTGGTGTCATTTTATTATTTTTCTCTTTCCTCATTAAATTCAAAAATATTTTTAATTAATTTTTTTCGAATAAAAAAATTTTCAGATTTTTATTTTTAAAATTTTTATCTTATCTTATCTTATTTCAAAAATCAAATTTCAAATTTCAAATTTCAAATATTCAAATTTCAAAAATTTAAAATTCAAATTTCAAAATACAAATTTCAAAATTTCAAATTTCAAATTTTAAAATTTAATTTTCAAATTCAAAATTTAAATTGTAACAACCCCGACTTTTGAGTACGCGAGATTTTTTCTGAAAGTACGAATTTCTCCGGAAGATCAGTAAGGGGAAAACCTCTAATATATCATCAAGTATCTCAATCCTCATTGTCATTATGTCATCTTTAAGTTAGAACCTTTTCTGAGACAAGCTCGATAACGCGGTCGCGAAGAACCTAGTTTTTGAACCGTATCGGTTAGGAGTTTTGATTCGGTTTTTCGTAAATAGTCTTAGTTTGACAAACCGGACTCGATTCAGGAGAAAAGAGAGATAATAGGATAATACCATCATTATATGAGTATTAGAAGCCTCTTGAATGATATTATAAGGTTACCTGATCAGTTTTAGTTAAAAACAGAAAACCGGTTTAACCGGGTTCACAATTTACTAGTGCAGCTTAGCACCAGCACTCTCTGATGACTTTTAGCAATGCTAAGGCCTCATTATTCATGTTTTATTCTCATAATAAATATGTTACTAGTGTCATTTATGCTAGTAGCTATGAAAATAATTTTTAGAGATGTTTTTGCAAGTGTTCCGATACTTCTAGTTTTAGTAGTTATACACCTGAGATATTTTAATATTATTTTAATCCACCTGCAAGCCAACCAATAACAACTCACCTTACACCCCCAAGACACTCCAAGGCTGTCTCATTTCATCATTTTGGCCGAAAATAACAAGAGAGAAAAGAGAGAAACTTTCATGAACACTTAATCTTCAAAGCTTGATTTCTTCTGAACCAAAACTCAAATCAAAACTCCGATTTCACCAAAATGATCCTCTCTTCTTCCTCTACATAACCATGTAACTTATCAAGGATGGAAATAAGGTGAGATGGCTGTCTCCCTCCCTCTTCAATTCGGTTTTCAAGGAAAACCATGCAAAACATGTGTTTTCTTGATGTTCTTCCTTAGGAATCATGCTTAACTTGACTTGAGGGCCAAGAAACATTAATTTTCAGCAAGTCTAAGGTGAGATATCTCTTCCTAACATGCTGAGGGAGATTTGGTCAGTTGAGAGTTTGTGGATTTAAAGTTGTTCTTGATGTGTTTTAGGAGGAAAAAGTGCTTAAGGACCACCTGAAAGTCTAACCGAATTTGGAGCAGCAAATCAAGGTAGGAATTGACGAATTTAATCTTGATTGATTGTGTTTGAGTTGTGTGATTATGATATGGTTTGGTTATGCTTGAAATTTATTGTTTATATGAGTAATTCTTGTTGAAATTTTGGTGAAAATTTGATGAAATTTGATGATATTCAACTTTGAATTTGTGTTCTTTATGGCTGCTGGAAAAACGAACCCTAGAGGTTAAATTGAGGTTCAATTTGTGTTAAAATCATGTAGAAAAGATGGGGTTTTAGTGGCTACTAATTTATTTTGAATTTTGGTAAAAGTCGGTTGCTGAAAAGACTGAAAAACGGGTAAAAACAGAGAAAGAATCTGAAGAATATATGAAGAACACGAAGAACACTTTGAGTGTGGTGAAGAACAACGAAGAACACCTTTTTGATTCATAAAAGGGCAAGGAAGTAATTATTTTGGTGTTTGAGGGGTTCTTTTGTAATTTCTGAAAGTTAGGGTGGTAAAAGTAGAAATATTAAAAGTTACGGGTGATAAAAAGTGAATTTTAAAGGTTAAAGGTAAAGTTAAAGTAATTTTCAAAAATATATTAATAAAATATTAAATAATAATAAAATATTAAATAATAATATTTAATTAAAAAAATATTTTAATAAAAATAATAAAATAATGCGAAAAAGTTAAACTCTTGAGTTACGACTAGGGTTAGGTATTATATGAAAAGTTAAACTATTTTAGTATAGACTTAATGAACCTATACTTGGGACAGGCTAACTATTCATACCGAAATTTACATAAGCTTTAAATACATACGTTAAACAGAGAAATCAGAGCAGAGTAAAGAAAACACAGAGAACAGAGTAACCAGAGAAAAGTAAAGAGATACAGAGAAAAGAGTAATCAAAGCAGAGTAAAAAGACAAAGTGAAAAGAGTAATATGATAAAGAGAAATGGTTTGAGCCAAGATATTGTGAAATTGAAAGATGTAAAGTTTGTATAGTATGATTGAACAGAGAAAGAAAGAAGTACTGTATAAGAATGTGAAAGTGATGATGAATAACAAGAATGATAATGAATGATGATAATGAGAAAAGAGTAATATAACAAAAAGAATAGAGGAGAAGAGTATAAGAATAAAGAGTTAAGCCTTGTGGCATGATGTTCTGTTGTATGTTCATCTGCTGCTTTTCCATTGGCCCTAGAGGTCCTGTAGGCCCAAGTTCACCTACAGTAAGTTGTTATTCCTGTAGGCTGAGGTTCACCTGCAGTGAATATCAATTGTGTATCTCAGGGTGTTGCTCCTGTAGGCCGAAGTTCACCTACAGAGAGTTGTGATACCTGTAAGCCAAAGTTCACTTACAGGGGCGCTATTTCTGTAAGCCGAAGTTCACTTACAGAGGTGTTATTTCTGTAGGCCGAAGTTCACCTACAGAAAGTTGTTGTGTTGTGTTTAGACTATTCCTGTAAGCCGAAGTTCACTTATGGGAGTGCTATTTCTGTAGGCTGAAGTTCACCTACAGAAAATAAGCCATATCTAGGACTAGTTCCTAGGTAATGTCGGGCTACAGGGTGTAAACCGACACGTGAGCTCATGGCCTGCATAGGACAGACATGCATCATACTTGGTTGCGCATTTCCTCTGTTATGATTGTTGTTTGAATGTATGATTTCTTTGTTTTCATTCTATTCTCTGTGTCTGTGTTTTGTTTTCTTGTATTCTTTTGTTTGTGTTTTGCCTTCTTAGTTTCTTTATTTATCTGTATCTTCTGTTTACTATTTCTCAGTATTCTGCTATATGTCTGCTAAGCGACACGAAATTAATGAACTTAAGTAATAACCCCGACCCTACTAAGAACTCCCCAGTTCTTACCCCTTCTCTCTCTCTTCCCCCTTCAGATGGAAGCATGAGCACCCTTCCGTAGTTTACTAATGACTGTTCTGCAAAGAGGATTCCGCTCTAGGTAGTCTTCTGAGTCTAGAGTCAACTCCGTTACCTGTTTATATGTATATATTGTGAGGCCAGCCAACGTCTGCACCCTGCTTATCTACAAACATTAGCCTAAGTCCTCCGTACAATGTTGCCGTTATGTGGCCACTCGATGAAGTACTTGAGAGATGCTCTTTGACAACATATGATCGTGCAGAGGATTAGTAGACGACCTTCCACATTTTGATGACGTTCCACCTGACTTGAGTTTTGAAGACCTAGAACGTACTTTCCCTCGCTTTAGTAGTTTAGAGGGACTAAGTGAGTATAGAGTCTAGGCTAGCCTGGGTGCGAGCTTAGGGACTTCTTGAACAGGTCAGGACCTGGGATGTTGTATGTATATATATGTATATAGTTATTATCTAGTTATATCTAGGGGTGTCCTAACTAAAGATCTTTACTCTAATAAAGGCTAGATAACCGAATGATATCAACTGCTTGTGATATATTTATGTATGGTTGTTTATAACTGTTTTATCTGCTACCAGTTGTGAATTGCTTATAAATGATTCTGTTTATTAATTCAAACGTTTTCAAAAAAAAAAAGTACCTCACAAAATAACTACGCTTTTAACAACGAATCAGGCTCATATAATAAATAATAGATAATAATTAGGAAGATAAGTTGGTAGCGCTCAGTTTCTAGTATGATCATGATGTACCAAAAATTGGGTCGTTACATAAATAACCTTTTAATTTAATTTTATTTTCATTTTTAATTTTTAATTGCTACTATGAACTCTCACCCCTTTGGCTATGAGTCTGGTTACAATAATGTTGCAGGAAGAAGAAATTACAATGAGAACAGGCATCAAGGTTGGAACAATCAAAGATGGGAGGAGTCACAAGGATTTGATCAACCCTCATGGCAACAACCACCTCCAATGGACTATCAACAACCACCACCATATGCCTATGAATCCTTTCCTCAACATGATTTTAGACCACCATACTCACAAGCCCCTTTCCGCCATTCACCTCCATATGACCCTAACCCACATCCACCATACCAACCACCTTATGAACCAAATGAACCATACATAGATCCACCCCAAACCTCCATGGAGAAAGCACTTGCCAATCTAAACTCTACTATACAAGCTCTCGTCGCCCAAATCAGACCACCAAATACCTTCAACAATCAACCCTCAAGCTCTAGTGCACCTCCTTTTCAACCACACAATGATCTTTTTATCCCATCACCACCCTCCATGGAAGAACACCCACATCCATCAATCCAAAAGCAAGATGATCCCAATTATGCTATTGATATAGAATAGGAAAGAACGAATCATCTTCGCGAATCCATACTTCAAAAAGAGCTAGAGAAGGCCCTACGGGTAAGGGTAGGAGAGACCCTTGAAGATGAAAGAATAGTTGAAAGGAGTTGTCATGGAAAGAAAAACATCGAGGATGAGTACGATTTTATACTTAAACAACTGGACAAAGAAGCAATTATTAAAAAGGAAAAAGTGGTTGCAGACTTAAGAGATGTTGTACCTCCATTGGAAAGTCCAGTCACAGAGCCTCCTTCCACGGTGTTTGATGTTGATGTTGAGAAGAGCGTACAACCTCCAAGGCAGATCATGGTTGAAGATTTTGTGGAGGTTGATCAAGAGGTAGAAGATGTCAAAGAAGAGCACAAGGGAGTGGAGCTTGAAATTACCTTGCCAAAGTTGTTGGAAACCCCTCCCCCTAAGTTGCCATCATCCTTCACAACATTCAAGTGGGTAAAATTCATATCCCTTAGCTTTCTAATCCCACTTGAATATGGGCTACTGGAGACGGATGGTCAACTTAGAGCTCTTTGTGGCATTAAGAGTAAGAGGAAGATGGCCAGTGGTAAGAATTGTCCTGCAAGGTTCATCATGGTTGGAAGCTTTAAGTTTAAATGCAAAGGTTGGTGTAAAGCTCAATTGAATGGGTCTAGGAATTTGTTTGGACGCTTCAGTGAGAATTCTAAAGCTGAACCACCCGGATGGAATCATGATAATCAACTTAAAGATGGGTGCGAAAGCAAGATTTGGGACCCCGGAATTCATCCCGGTAATCAGCACTCTTGGGGCCTTGTCACTTGCTTTAACTTACTTGAAGGCTTTCTGCGCCTAGTTTGGGACCCCGGAGGTTACTGGAGATACAAACATTGGTGGAGATTCCTGGATGAATACAAGCATAAGCCACCATAACAGGGAGCTCACCAAATGTCCAACTTAAGGACTCTAACTAAAAGTGCTAGGTGGGAGACAACCCACCATGATTATAAAAATAAATAAATAAATAAATAAATAAATAAAGCACGCACGTGACGTGGCAGCGTCGCTGACGCGTTCGCGTCACCAGTGCATTAGGAGGAAAAGAAATTGAACAAAGAGTTACGCAGGAGCAGGGCTGGAGGCATGCCAAGGGCACAAATCGTCCCACGCGACCGCGTCGCTGATGCGGCCGCGTCATTTGCAAAATGGCTTCCCCACGCGTCCGCATCACCTACGCGACCGCGTGGCCCTGGATTTCGACGTAACAAGGTGTATGGCCGAAAGTTGAGCTGGAATTGGGCTAGACTCGTGCTGGAAGGCCAAGCCCTAACATGCGACCGCGTGCCCCACGCGGCCGCGTCATTTTAAGAAGATGGCCACTCACGCGATCACATCGACCACGCGACCGCGTCACCCTGGATTTTGGCAATACTAAGTTTTGAACAGAGAGTTGTGCGACCACGAGGCTGCACTCGCGCCACTAGCACAAATCGAGTCACGCGATCGCGTGTCCCACGCGTCCGCGTCACCCAACCTTATCGCGCACCACACGACCGCGTCGCCAGCGTCGCACAACCTATCCAGATTAGTGCCAATTTTCTTATCATTTCTTTTGTAATCCTAATTTCTTCCTTCTCTCTCCTTTCTCACTTTCTTTTTCCTCTTCTCACCCTTTTTCACTCTCATTCTATTTTATTTAATTTATTTGCATACTTTCATTCATTGTATATTTTTATTTATTATTTTACCATTGGTGTTCAAATGTTCTTATTCAAGTGTTACATCTTTTCTAGTATTTTCTTGGTGCTTAGTAACTTGTTTAATTCTAATTGGGTAATATTATTTAAATCAATGCTAATTTTTATAATACTGATATTCCTTTTGCATTGACATGAACTTACATTGTCTTTCATTACCCACTCTCTTCCCCATTATTGCAAATTCTGCACCACTGGTATGCCATGGCTTCTATTGTTTTCTCACTTACATGTTGAAGCTTCCATGTAAATGAGACCCTTATCATTTTGGCATTAACCCACCCATACCTAATTTATTTTCTATCTTTATTTTTGGGTTACTTTTTCTTTTCCCTCTTCTTTCAGGATGGCCACCCGGAAGGGAAGCGAAAAACGTTTACATGGGGAGACAAGACAAGTCCATCTGCACAATCCTTGAAGAAGAGCGTCAGTTGAAACAACCCGTCCACCTGCACATCTCAGCATGCACCGAGGACGGTGCAATCTTTAAGTGTGGGGAGGTCGATACCGATCTCCATGGGTTAGTACCTTTCTGTGTCAACACCAATGTTTAAATTTTCTTTATTAAATTATTTGTTGCATTTGCATGTTTAATTGCATGTTTATTTGATTTTTGCATTTAGTTACTGCTTGGTTAAAATAATAAGTTTCTTCTTAAGATCCTATTTTTGAAAATTTTCACTAATTTAAATAAATAAAAAATAAAAAAATTTAAAATTTTTATGTGTAAATTTGTTTGAAGTTGTATTTGGAACATGGTTTTTTTTTTAGCCAAAGAACACACAACCTGTGAGATTTTGAGCTTATTTACATGGTTACATTATTTAACCATAAATTTTTATTCCTGTGTGTTTCCTTCTCTATGATTGTAATCTATATTTTGTTTCAATCTATATGTCCATTATTTAGTGTATTTACATGCTTCCATATGATTGAGGCCATTGTTTGATTTTAGCTCACTTATCCCAAATAAGCCTACCCTTTAAATCACCCTTGTCAGCCACTTTGAGCCTTTTAATCCCCATTTATTCTATACTTTACCACATCACTAGCCTTAAGCAGAAAAACAAATTAAAAACCCCAATTGAATCTTTGGTTAGCTTAAGATAGAGATTATGCATCAACTAAGTGTGGGGAAACTGTGGGAACATGGGTTAATAAAGGAAAAGTATAATGTTTCTAATTTATTTGAATATCAGGAATTTGGGAACCTACTCATGAAAAACCAAAATAGAAAAATAATAGAAAATCCATGTGCATTGATAAGTTATGTTTGTTTCTCTACAAAAAAAAAGAGAAAAAAGAGAAAAAAATCCAAAAATACTCATTAAATAAGTAAATAAGGGGACATAATTACCCGAATATTAAGTTTAATAAAAGATCAATGCACATGTGATAAAAATTAAAGAAAAATTTGGTACATGAGTATGGGAATTATACAAAAGTGAGAATTATGGGTAGCTAGGCATGAATTTAAAAGTATATAGAGTATATGTATATTAGGTGAGAGCTTAGGTTAATTGAAGATTCATATTATAGCTCACTTGGCCATACATATATCCTTACCTTTACCTCAGCCCCAATACAACCTTGAAAAGACCTCATGATGTTTGCATTGGTACATTAAATATTTGTTGATTGGTTAGATGAAGAACAAGGTTTAGAAAGCATGACTAGAGAAGAGTAGAGTGAATAACCCTATACACTTTAGAGATTAGAGTGATATACACTACCAGTGAGGGTTCAATGCTTGATTCTATGTTCCCTGCTTTCATGAGCTGTCTTCTTACAAGTTTACCTGATTTTTATTTTATGATTTGAATTAGTGAAATCTGATTTATGTTTGTCTTGAAGAACTTATTTATTTTTAACCAAGTAGGTAGAAATATTTTGCATGTAGTTGTATTCATATAGATAGGATTGCATTTCATACATCCTACCATTCCTCTTCATCTTTATAGCTTCTCTTGAACTTAGCATGAGGACATGCTAGTGTTTAAGTGTGGGGAGGTTGATAAACCACTATTTCATGGTTTATCTTGTGCTCAATTGAGTGGTTTTTATCTACTCTTTACCCACTTATTCATACTATTTGC
This sequence comes from Arachis hypogaea, assembly GCF_003086295.3. Taxonomy (NCBI): domain Eukaryota; kingdom Viridiplantae; phylum Streptophyta; class Magnoliopsida; order Fabales; family Fabaceae; genus Arachis; species Arachis hypogaea. The sequence continues at coordinate 89,703,393 of NC_092052.1, read as the reverse complement.
ATGATTTTACATTTGCCTTCCTAATTATGTGCTTTGATTGAAAACATGTTTCTTTGGACTTATATTTGCTAATATTAATCCTCTCTTATTACCATTAGATGCCTTGATATGTGTGTTAAGTGTTTTCAGAGATTATAGGGCAGGAATAGCTCAGAGGATGGAAAGGAAGCATGCAAAAGTGGAAGGAATACAATAAGTTGGAGAAATTGTTAAGCGGTCCAGCCTGACCTCTTCGCACTCAAACGGCTATAACTTTAGCTACAGAGGTCCAAATGACGCCGTTCCAGTTGCGTTGGAAAGCTAACGTTCGGGGCTTCGATTTGATATATAATATGCTATTGTTCCCCTGACGCTAGGCGACGCGACCGCGTGCTCCATGCGGCTGCATCGCAGTGACGGGAATCCAGCGTGGCAAAATTCAAAACCAGCGAATTCTGGACTGTTTTTGACCCAGTTTGCGGCCCAGAAAACACAGATTAGAGGCTATAAATTGGGGGAATGCATCCATTCATGGAAGAGGCTCTCATATTCACAATTTTAGGAGTAGATGTAGTTTTTAGAGAGAGAGGTTCTCTCCTCTCTCTTAGGATTAGGATTTAGGACTTCTCTTAGTTTTAGGAGTGACTCTCAATCCCAGGTTCTTTATTTTTATTTATTTTCCTAATTTAATTTATGAACTCTTCCATGTTATATTTGATATCTTTATTAGAGTTAATTGAGGTATTTCAGATTTATGATTGCTTTCTTTTATTTATATAAATAATTTAGATTTTTTTCCCTTTTGGCTTTGGTTGAGTCATTGGAGACTCTTGAGTTATCAAACTCATTGTTAATTGAAAATTGGAATTCTTCAAGAATTAATTCGAGTTCCACTAACTCTGACTTTTTCCAAGGAAAGACTAGGACTTGAGGAATCAGAATTAATTCATCCACTTAACTTACCTTCATAGTTAGAGGTTAACAAAGTGGGAGAAAAATCCAATTCTCATTACAATTGATAAGGGAAACTAGGATAGGACTTCCAGTTTTCATATCTTGCCAAGAGATTTTATTATTATTATTTTATTTTACTTGCTACTTAACTAACTTTTTACCTTTATCCAAAACCCCCAATTTACAAACTCATAACCAATAATAAATACACCTCCCTGCAATTCCTTGAGAAGACGACCCGAGGTTTAAATACTCGGTTATCAAATTTAAAGGGGTTTGTTACTTGTGACAACCAAAACGTTTGTACGAAGGGATTTCTGTCGGTTTAGAGACTATATCTACAACGCGACTGTTTTTATGAACTTCTTTACTGGCAAAAATCCTACGTCAATAGCCATCTAAAAAGTAGTAATAATCATGACCTGCTAGTCTTTCTAGCATCTGGTCTATGAATGGTAAAGGAAAATGATCCTTTCTGGTGGCTATATTGAGCCTTCTATAGTCAATACACATGCGCCACCCTGTAACTTTTCTTGTAGGAACTAGTTCATTTTTTTCATTATGAACCACTGTCTTGCCTCCCTTTTTGGGGACAACTTGGACAGGCCTCACCCAGGGGCTATCAGAAATAGGATAAATAATCCCATCCTCCAGTAACTTGGTGACCTCCTTCTGCACCACTTCCTTCATGGCTGGATTTAGCCGCCTCTGTGGTTGAACCATTAGCTTAGCATCGTCCTCTAATAGGATCTTGTGCATGCATCTTGCTAGGCTGATGCCCTTGAGATCACTTATGAACCACCCAAGAGCTGTCTTGTGTGTCCTTAGCACTTGAAGTAGCGCTTCCTCTTCCAGGGGATTTAAAGCAGAGCTTATGATCACCGGAAAAGTGTCACCTTCTCCCAGAAATGCATATTTCAGCAATGCTGGTAATGGTTTAAGCTCGGGTTTAGGAGGTTTTTCCTCTTCTTGAGGAAGTTTCAGAGGCTCTTTCAATTCCTCTGATTCCTCCAGATCAGGCTGAACATCTTTAAAGATGTCTTCCAGCTCTGATTCGAGACTCTCAGCCATGCTGATCTCCTCTACCAAAGGGACAATAAGATCAACTTTCATGCAGTCTTTTAGTGTGTCTGGATGCTGCATGGCTTTGACAACATTTAACTTAAACTCATCCTCATTGACTTTCAGGGTTACTTCCCCCTTTTGGACATCAATGAGAGTTCGTCCAGTTGCTAGGAAAGGTCTTCCTAGAATGAGAGTAGCATTCTTGTGCTCCTCCATTTCCGTCACTACAAAGTCAGTGGGGAAAGCGAATGGCCCAACCCTGACAATCATGTCTTCAATCACGCCTGATGGGTATTTAATGGAGCCATCAGCAAGTTGGAGACATATCCGGGTTGGTTTGACTTCTTCAGTTAAACCAAGCTTTCTGATAGTGGATGCAGGTATTAGGTTGATGCTTGCTCCAAGATCACATAAAGCTATCTTGGTGCAATTACCCTCTAATATGCATGGTATCATAAAGCTCCCGGGATCTTTAAGCTTTTCTGGGAAGCTTTTCAGAATGACTGCACTGCATTCTTCAGTGAGGAGAATTCTTTCAGTTTCTCTCCAATCCTTCTTATAACTCAAGATCTCTTTCATGAACTTGGCATAAGAGGGTATTGATAAACCACTATTTTATTGTTTATCTTACACTCAATTGAGTGGTTTTTATCAACTCTTTACCCACTTATTCATACTATTTGCATGGTTTTACATTTGCCTTCCTAATTATGTGCTTTGATTGAAAACATGCTTCTTTGGCCTTAAGTTCACTATGTTTAATCCTCTCTTATTACCATTAGATGCCTTGATATGTGTGTTAAGTGATTTCAGAGATTACAGGGTAGGAATGGCTCAGAGGATGGAAAGGAAGCATGCAAAAGTGGAAGGAATACAAGAAGTTGGAGAAATTGCTAAGCTGTCCAGCCTGACCTCTTTGCACTAAAACGGTCATAACTTGAGCTAAAGAGGTCCAAACAACGCGGTCCCAGTTGCGTTGGAAAGCTAACATCCGGGACTTCGATTTGATATATAATATGCCAATGTTTCTCTGAAGCTAGGCGATGCGAACGCGTGCTCCACGCGGACGCATCGCAGTGACAAAAATCAGCGTGGCAGATTTCTTCTCAAGGGATTTCTGGGCTGTTTTCGACCCAGTTTTCGACCCAGAAAACACATATTAGAGGCTATAAAGTGGGAGAATCTATTCATTCATAAAACAAGCTCATAATACACAATTTTAGGATTTAGATGTAGTTTTTAGAGAGAGAGGTTCTCTCCTCTCTCTTAGGATTTAGTTTTAGGATTTATGATTATTTCTTCTTCATCACAGGTTCAATGTTCCTCTTATTTATTTTCTACTTTTATTATATACCTTTAATTATTATTTATCTTTCCAATTTGGCTTATGCTACATTCATGTTATGATTTTCTTAATTAATATTATTTGAGGTATTTCAGATATAAGATTGCTTTGCTTTATTTATATTGATGCTTTTAATTTAATTTAGATATTTTCTTCCTTTTGGCTTTGGTTAAGTAATTGGTAATGCTTGAGCTGTCAAATAAAGCAGTGGTTGAAATTGGGAGTTGCTCCAATAACTCTAGTCTTTCCATAGGAATTGACTAGGACCTGAGGATCAAGCTAATTAGTCCACTTGATTTACCTTCATAGTTAGAGGTTAACAAAGTGGGATTAAAATCCAATTCTCATCACAATTGATAAGGATAGGACTTCCAGTTCTAATACCTTGCCAAGAGTTTATTTTATTATTACTATTTTATTTTTCTTATCATTTAACATACTGGTTCCTTACTTTCAAAATCCTCAATTTACAAGATTCATAACCAATAATAAGAACATACTTTCCTGCAATTCCTTGAGAAGACGACCTGAGGTTTAAATACTTCGGTTATCAATTCTATCAGGGGTTTGTTACTTGTGACAACCAAAACGTTTGTAAGAAAGGTTGATTGCTTGGTTTAGTAACTATACTTGCAACGAGAGTTTACTATAACTTCTAAACCATCAATCTTCAGTTCTTCAGGTATTTGCTCAAGTACTTCTGCAAACGAAATCTTTATTTCAAGAGTCATGAGATAGTTTGCAAAGCGAGCAAATTTCTTATCCTGCTCCTCTTGGCAGAGTTTTTGAGGATAAGGCATCTTGGCTTTGTATTCCTCAACCTTGGTTGCTGCAGGTTTATTTCCTACAGAGGTGGTTGGAGAAGCCTTTTTAGAGGGGTTGCTATCAGCACTTGTGTGTGTCTGATCCCTCACTGGCATTTGGATAACAGGGTTAGAAGCTTGATTGGCGTTGGACACCAACTTCTTGCCTGTTTCTGGCATTTGAACGCCAGAACTGAGCTTCCATTGGGCGTTTGACGCCAGCTCCTTGCCTGTTTCTAGCGTTTGAACGCCAGAATTGTTCCTCTCTGGGCTCTTACTATCCTCAGAGGGATTTTGGATAATATTTTGCTCATCCTCTGTCAGTTGTTATTTCCTTGGCTTTCTGTTGCTCTGAAGTGAGGTATTTAATGTTTTCCCACTTCTTAATTGAACTGCCTGGCACTCTTCTGTTATCTGCTTTGATAACTGCTATTTTGTCTGATTCAATTGTGCCTCTATATTTTTATTAGTATTTTTAGTGTCTTGTAGCATTTCCTTGAATTCTGCTAGCTGTCTTGTTAGAAAGCACAATTGTTGATTGAGTTCAGCAACTTGTTCTAGAGGACCAAGTTCAGTAGACACTGCTTTGGCTTCTTCTTTTATGGAGGACCCACTACTTATGTACAGATGCTGGTTTCTAGCAACTATATCAATAAGCTCTTGAGCCTCTTCAATAGTTTTTCACAATTACCAAGAACATAAGCACACTGCTCTAGCCAATTGAGCTATAAATTTAAAGTGTTTTAATAAAGGTATTTAATGTATAAAATTTTTTGAATACTGATAATTTGAAAATGCACAAGAAAAACAAGAAAAGACACAGAACAGGAAAAACTAAAGATCAAACAAGAAAAATAGCAAGAACAACTTGAAGATCAAGAAAGAACAATGAACACAAATTCGAAAATTTAAAAGAGAATAGAAACATGCAATTGACACCAAACTTAAAATATGAAATAAAACTCAAACAAAAAAAATCAATTATTAGTTTATAAAAATTTTCGAAAAATTTAAAAAGAGAAAATAAGGATTTAAAAAAAATTTCAACCAAAAACATTAATAGAAGACGCAATTTTAGTGACTCTAAACTAAAAAGATAAATTTTTCCTAATCTAAGCAACAAAATAAATTGTCAGTTGTCCAAACTCGAACAATCCCTGGCAACGGCACCAAAAACTTGGTGCACAAATTGTGCACTGGGTCGTCCAAGTAATACCTTACGTGAGTAAGGGTCGATCCCACGGAGATTGTCGGCTTGAAGCAAGCTATGGTTATTTTGTAATTCTTAGTCAGGAAATCAATGATAAGAGTGATTATATTTATGAAGAGTAAAAAGCATAAATTAAATAATACTTGTTATGCAGTAATGGAGAACAGATTGAGGTTTTGGAGATGCTTTGTCTTCTGAACCTCCGCTTTCCTACTGTCTTCTTCTTCACGCACGCAGGTCTCCTTCCATGGCAAGCTGTATGTAGGTGGATCACCGTTGTCAATGGCTACCATCCATCCTCTCAGTGAAAATGGTCCAAATGCGCTGTTACCGCACGGATAATCATCTGTCAGTTCTCACTCATGTTGGAATAGAATCCATTGATTCTTTTGCGTCTGTCACTATGCCCAACACTCGCGAGTTTGAAGCTCGTCACAGTCATCCCTTCCTAGATTCTACTCGGAATACCACAAACAAGGTTTAGACTTTCTGGATCTCAAGAATGGCCGCCAATAGTCCTAGCCTACACCACGAAGACTCTGATCTCACAGATTCGAATGCTCTGTTGTCAGGAGATGCAATCAAACACGTGAACCAGGAATTAAAGAGATACACACTCAATCTAAGGTAGAATAGAAGTGGTTGTGAGGCACGCGTTCATAGGTTGAGAATGATGATGAGTGTCATGGATCATCACATTCATCACGGTTAAGTACAAGCGAGTATCTTAGAATAGAAACAAGCGTGATTGAATAGAAAACAGAAGTAGTTGCATTAATCCATCGAGACACAGCAGAGCTCCTCACCCCCAATCATGGAGTTTAGAGACTCATGCCGTAGAGATACAATGTAAAATGTGAAAATGTCATGATGTCTGAAATAAATCTCTAAAAGTTGTTTAAATACTAAACTAGTAACCTAGGTTTACAGAAAATGAGTAAACTATGAGCTGGGCTGAGACTTGAGCTTTACACGTGCCTAGGCTATTTCTGGAGTTAAACGCTAGGTTGTAACTTGTTTTGGGCGTTTAAATTCAACTTGTAACCTGTTTCTGGCGTTTAACGCCAGAATAGGGCAGAGAACTGGCGTTGAAAGCCAGTTTGCGTCGTCTAAACTCGGGCAAAGTATAAACTATTATATATTGCTGGAAATCCCTGGATGTCTACTTTCCAACGCAATTGAGAGCGCGCCAATTGGGTTTTTGTTGCTCCAGAAAATCCATTTCGAGTGTAGGGAGGTCAGAATCCAACAGCATCTGTAGTCCTTTTTCAGCCTCTGAATCAGATTTTTGCTCAGGTCCCTCAATTTCAGCCAAAAAATACTTGAAATTATAGAAAAACACACAAACTCATAGTAAAGTCCAAAAATGTTATTTTTATTTAAAAACTAATAAAAATATAATAAAAACTAACTAAATCATACTAAAAACTATATGAAAATACCCCCAAAAAGCGTATAAAATATCCGCTCATCAACTGGCTAACGCCAACCTCCACAGAACACTAATCGACCAGGGAAGTTCCACGGATATCTTGTTCAGATCTGCCTTTGACAAGCTCAGCCTACAAGAAAAAGAGCTCAGAGCATATCGGAATAACTTGTTCGGACAGGGAAACACCCTGATTCAACCACGAGGATACATCTCCCTGCTTACAACCTTTGGAAAAGGAACTTGGTCTAGGACATTGAGTATAGACTATATTGTAGTCGATGTGAGCTCAGCCTACAATGCATTAATAGGTCGGACAACGTTAAACCAGCTTACCGCTGTGGTCTCCACTCTACACCTATGCATGAAGTTTTCCACACCGGAAGGGATTGCTACAATAAAGGGAGATCAAAAACTCGCACGACGTTATTACAACGAAAGTCTGAACCTCAAAGGAGACCCTAGAGGAAAAGAAAACAACACTATAGAACTCGGGGGAATCCGAGCTCGCAAAGAACTCCACTCCCAGCCAGAAGGTTAGACTCAAGAAGTTCAAATTGGAGACGATCCAAGCAAAACAACAAATATAAGAGCAAATCTGAGAGAAGACTTAAAGGAATTGCTAATAAAGCTCTTATGAGATAATTCCGACCTCTTTGCATGGAAGGCCGTTGACATGCCAGGAATTGATCCCAGACTAATGTGTCACAAGTTAGCCGTATACCCAAGGTCTCGGCCAATACAGCAAAAGCGTAGGAAGCTCGGCCCAGAAAGGTCGCAGGCTGTGGAAGAGCAGGTACAGGCCTTGCTGGAGGCAGGGTTCGTAAGGGAAGTGAAATACCCACTATGGCTAGCCAATGTGGTGTTGGTTAAAAAGTCAAACGGGAATTGGTGGATGTGCAGTGATTACACCGACCTCACAAAGCCTGCCCAAAAGATCCCTATCCACTCCTGAACATCGACACACTAGTCGACGCTTTCTCAGGCTATCAATACCTCTCCTTCATGAATGCTTACTCGGGATACAACCAGATCCCAATGTATCAACCCAACCTAGAGAAGATATCATTCTTAACCCCAAAAGCAAACTATTGCTATATAGTTATGCCCTTCGAACATAAGAACGCAGGGGCTACTATCAAAGACTGATGAACAAAGTCTTCGCCGACCACATCGGAAAGCTAATGGAGGTGTACGTGGACGACATGCTGGTAAAAACACAAAGGGAGGAATCTTTGATAGCCGACCTCACCAAAGTGTTCGACACCATAAGAAAGCATGGTATGCGACTTAACCCCATAAAGTGCACCTTTGCGGTAGAAGCTAGCAAATTCCTGGGCTTCATTCTCACCCAAAGAGGAATCGAAGCAAACCCAGATAAGTGTCAGGTCATACTTCACATGAAAAGTCTGACCTGTGTAAAAGAGGTCCAGCAGCTCAATGGAAGATCAGCGGCTCTGTCTAGGTTACTAGCTGGATCAGCCTTAAGATCTCTCCCCTTCTATGCAACATTAAGGAAGGGAAAGAGGTTTGAGTGGACCCCAGAATGTAAACAAGCCTTCCAAGATTTCAAGAAATTTCTGGGGTAACCACCTGTCCTTACTCGACCTCGGGAAGGTGTAGAGCTCATACTATACCTCGCCGTAGGAAGTCAGGCAATAGCATCAGCACTAGTCAAAGAAGACGAAAGTGGGCAACAACCAATCTACTTTATCAGTAAGGCTTTACAAGGGGCTGGATTAAACTATCAAAAGATAGAAAAGTTCGCCTACGCCCTCATACTTACTTCCCGACGACTCCGACTATACTTTCAAGATCACACCATCAGAGTACGAACCAACCAACCCATAAAGGGGATCTTGCAAAAAACAGACTTAGCAGGAAGAATCCTACAATGGGCTGTCGAGTTATCCGAATTCAATATCAAGTATGAAGCTCAGACAGCTATCAAATCCCAGTACCTGGCCGACTTTATCGCAGAATATACTGACACCCCGGGAACCCCCACAAAGTGGAGCCTTTATGTAGATGGCTCCTCAAACAAAGTCGGGGAGTGGTGCAGGCATCATTTTAGAAAGCGATCATGGAACTCAAATCGAGCTCTCCTTAAAATTTGAGTTTCCTGCCTCGAATAATCAAGCTGAATATGAAGCACTACTGATAAACCACTCTTTTATGGTTTATCTTGTGCCATTTGAGTGGTTTTTATCAAGTCCTTACCTAGTTATTCATATGATTTGCATGATTTTACAATTCCTTCCTAGTGTTATTCTATGGTTGAAAACTTGCTTCCTAGAATCTTTAATTTGTGTATTTTAATTCTCCTTTATACCATTTGATGCCGTGATTTGTGTGTTAAGTGTTTCAGGCTTTATAGGGCAGGAATGGCTTAGAGAATGGAGAGGAAGCTTGCAAAAATGGAAGGAACATAAGAAACTAAGGAGATAACCAGTGAGTTTCGACGTGCACGCATAGCTCACGCATGCGCACGACATGGAGAAACTTGCAGCGACGCGTGCACGTGCCTGACGCGTACGCATGGATTGGAGTTCTACTAGATGACGCGTACGCATGCTTGACGCATACATGTGACACGCCAAGATGACCAGCGACGCGTACGCGTCACATGCACGATGTGCAGAAATAACAGAAAATGCTGGGGGCAATTTTGGGCCGAGTTCCGACCCAGTTTTTGGCCCAGAAAACACAGATTAGAGGCTATAAAGTGGGGGAATCCATTCATTCATGGGGGGAACTTCTCATAATTCACAATTTTAGGTTTTTAGATGTAGTTTCTAGAGAGAGAGAGGATCTTTTCTCTCTCTAGGTTTTAGGATTTAGGATTTCTCTTAGGTTAGGTTTACTTCTTCTCCATTCCAGGTTCAATGTTCCTTTAATTTAGTTTCTCTTCTACTTTTATTTATTCTATTACTTTAGTTTGTTTATTTTCCTAAATTAGTTTATGAACTCCATGTTAGATTTGATTTCTTTATTTAATGCAATTTGAGGTATTTCAGATTTATGGTTGCTTTCTTCAATTTATGTGATTGATGCTTTCAATATTTAGATTTCTCTCCTTTTGGCTTTGGTTGAGTAATTGGTGACACTTGAGTTATCAAACTCCTTTGTTGATTGATAATTGGAATTTTCTGGTTGATTTGGATCCCTCTAAAGCTAGTCTTTCCTTAAGAGTTGACTAGGACTTGAGGAATCAAGTTGATTAGTCCACTTGACTTTCCTTTATTTAGTAAGGGTTAACTATGTGGGAGTAATGAACAATTCTCATCATAATTGATAAGGATAACTAGGATAGGATTTCCAGTTCTCATACCTTGCTAAGAGCTTTATTAGTTATTACTTAAATTCTTGCAATTTACTTTTCCTGTTCATTATTCAAAAACCCCAAAAAGATAATCTTCCATAACCAATAATAAATACACCTCCCTGCAATTCCTTGAGAGACGGCCTGAGGTTTAAATACTTTGGTTATTAATTTTACTAGGGGTTTGTTACTTGTGACAACCAAACTTTTGTACGAAAGGATTCTTTGTTGGTTTAGAAACTATACTTTCAACGAAGATTTATTTGTGAATTTCTTTACCGGCAAAGCCATCACCATCCATCCCTTCATTCAAGTGGGTAAATCTCTCATCTCTAAGCTTAATTAGCCCACTTGAATATGCTTTGCTTGAGACGGATGGGCAACTTAGAGCTCTTTGTGGCTATAAGAGTAAGAGGGAGATGGTTAGTGGTTGGCAACACAATCCTAGGTTCATTATGGTAGGAAGCTCATAGCTGAATTATCATGGTTGGAAGAATACTGAATTGTATGGGTCTAGGAAGCTGTTTGGATGCTTCAGTGAGAATTTAAATTGCTTACCACCCGGTTGGAACAAAGATGGTCAACAAGAAGACAGGTGCAAAAGCAAGGTTTGGGAACTCGGAATCCAGTCTAGCAATCAACACTCTTGGGGCCTTGTCACTTGCTTAATCTTGCTTGAAGGCTCTTTGCACCTAGTTTAGGATCCCGGAGGCCAATGGAATTGCAAACGTTGGTGGAGATTTCTGGATGAGTTCAAGCATAAGCCACCATGACAAGGAGCTCACCAAATGTCCAACTTAAGGACTTTAACTAAAAGTTCTAGGTGAGAGACAACCCACCATGGTATAATCGTTCCTTTTTATTCTTAATCTTATTTTATTTTATTTTTATTAGTGTTCATTCATAATTTTTTCATATTCACCTACATTCTGTATTTTGCATTCTGCATACACATAAAAAATAAAAAAATAAAAAAAATGGGGGCAAACCACGCGTGCGCGCAAGCCACGCATGGGCGTCGATAGCAATCTCGCTCCCCCATCCAACGAATAGAAAGTTGTGATGGAATCGTGTGGCTGGTGTGCTCTGCGCACAATTTGACCCAAGTGTATGCGTCTATGACGCGTGTGCGTCATCTGCCCCAAGGAAAATCCACGCGTACGCGTCAAGCACGCACACGTGTGGATATGGAAATCGGTGTAAATAGCATTTTGGACAGAAAGTTGTGCTGCCCCCACACTGGAACTGTACTAGAGGCACAAGGTCATCCACACGTATGCATCCCTGACGCGTGCACGTCATTTTGCTTCCAAGACCACCCACGCATACGTTGGGCGACGCGTACGCGTCACATGGCGAATATAGTTCTCATGCGCACGCGTGCCCTGCGCGCGCGCGTCGCATCCCGTTTTTAATTTCCTTCTCTTTTCTTCTATCTTATCTCATTCTTTCTTTCTCCTTTCTCCCTTTCTTCTTCTTCATTTCTTTAAGCTTCTATCTTTACTACATATGCATATTTTTCTTCATTGTATTTTACTTTTGTGTATATTTTTATTTTCTTTTCTACATTTATTATTTTTCCATTGGTGTTAAATATTCTTATTCAACTGTTGCATCTTTTCTTGCATTATTCTGGTGCTTCGTGACTTGTTTTACACTTTTGGATGACATTATTTATCTGTCAATGCCAATCTCTTATGATACCTATGTTCCTTTTGCATTGACATGAATTTATATTGTCTTTCATAACCCACTCTATCTCCCCCATTTGTTGTAATTTTGCACTATTAATATGCCATTTTGCTTCTACTGTTTTCTCACATGCATGTTGTAGCTACCATGCAATTGAGACCCTCATTATTTGGCATTAACCACCCATACTTTCTTTGTTTTCTTATCTTTATTTTTGGGTTACTTTTCTTCCCTTTTATCTTCTTTCAGGATGGCCACCGGGAAGAGAACCGGAAGACATTTACATGGGGCAACAGACAAGTCCATCAGCACAATCCTTGGAGAAACGCATCAGTTGTAGCAGCCCGTCCACCTGCACATCTCAGCATGCACCGAGGATGGTGCAATCTTTAAGTATGGAGAGGTCGATACCGACTTCCATGGGTTAGTTATCTTCTTCTCAACACCAATGTTTTATTTTCTTTGTTAGTTCATTGTTGCATTTGCATGTTTGATTGCATGTTTGCTTGATTTTGTGCATATTTTACCATCACTTGGTTAAAGTAATATTTTCCTTTTCAAGAAACTTTTTATAACATTTCACTAATTTGATTTAAAATTTTTGATAAACTTGTTTTAAGGAATATTATACTGGAACATGGTTTAGAGCTCGAACATACAAAACCAGTGAGATTTTTTAGCCTATTTGATTGGTTGCATTCTATCAACCTATATTTTACTTTTGGTGTGTGTTGTTCTCTCTAAAATTGTGATCTTTGTCTTGCTTAATTCTATATTTCCATGGTTTAATGTATGTATGCACCTATGTGATTGAGCCCTTGTTTCACTAAGCTTATATACCCATATGGCCTTAACCTTTCATTATCCTTTGCAAACCAATTTGAGCCTATTTTACCCCTTTTATTCTTTACTTTAGCACATCATTAACTCTAAGCAGAAAATAATAATGTCCTTAATTTGAATCCTTGGTTAGCTTAGACTAGTGAGAGTGCCTATGATTTAAGTGTGGGAAAATTGGGTTTGGAAATATTTGGTTTGAGAATTGAGTATGTTAGAATTTTCTGAAAATGTGAAAGAATGTTGAAGAATATGTTCATGCATTCAATACCTTAATCATGTGCCTTGAGAAAAGCAAAAGAAAAAAAAATTGTAAAAGAAAAGAAAAAGAGCAAATAATAAAAGAGGATAAAAATGCCCCAAAGTAAATGGTGAAACCAATACATATGAGTTGTACTCAAATAGGATGCATGAATATGTGGAAAACATGGTTAATGGATAGTTAGATGTTGTATTATGATTACATGGATTGTCTAAGTTAGGTGGAAAGTTTAAGTTAATCAAGGATTTAGATTTTAGTCCACTTGACCAAATACATTCCTACCTTAACCCTAACCCCATTACAACCCTTAAAAGACCTCTTGATATATGTATTTGTGAATTAAATTTCTTATGATTGTTAGATGAAGAGCAAGCCTTAGAAAGCAAGATTAGTAGAGAATTGAGAGAATCGAACCCTTAAACACTTGAGTGATTAGAGTGTATACACTTCTGGTGAGGGTTCGATGCTCGATTCTTTATTCCCGGCTTTCATAAGCTATATTCTTCTGCAAGTCTATTTGTACTTCATTTTTATGATTTGAATTAGTGAAATCCAGTTCATATTTGTTCTTTAAGGGTTTATTTTCTTTTAACCAAGTAGGCAATAATATTTCTGCATTTAGTTGCATTCATATAGATAGGTTACATTTCATAAGTTTTAGCATTCTTCTTCACTCTCATATAGCTTCTCTTGAGCTTAGCATGAGGACATGCTAATGTTTAAGTGTGGGGAGGTTGATAAACCACTATTTTATGGTTTATCTTGTGCTCATTTGAGTGGTTTTTATCAAGTTCTTACCCACTTATTCATATGATTTGAATGATTTTACAATTCCTTCCTAGTGTTATTTTATGGTTGAAAACTTGCTTCCTAGAATCTTTAATTTGTGTATTTTAATTCTCCTTTATACCAGTTAATGCCGTGATCCGTGTGTTAAGTGTTTCAGGCTTTATAGGGCAAGAATGGCTTAGAAAATGGAGAGGAAGCTTGCAAAAATGGAATGACACAAGAAACTAAGGAGATAACCAGCGAGCATCAACGCGCACGCATAATTCACGCGTGCGCACAACATGGAGAAACTTGCAGCGACGCGTGCGCATGTCTGACGCGTACGCAAGGATTGGAGTTCTGCTAGATGACACGTACGCGTGCTTGACGCGTACGCGTGACACGCCAAGACGACCAGCGACACGTATGCGTGACATGCGCGATCTGCAGAAATAACAGAAAATGCTGGGGGCGATTTTGGGCCGAGTTCTGACCCAGTTTTTGGCCCAAAAAACATATATTAGAGGCTATAAAGTGGGGGAATCCGTTCATTCATGGGGGAACTTCTTATAATTCACAATTTTAGGTTTTTAGATGTAGTTTCTAGAGAGAGAGGCTAAGGCTCTCTCCTCTCTCTAAGTTTTAGAATTTAGGATTTCTCTTAGGTTAGGTTTACTTCTTCTCCATTCCAGGTTCAATGTTCCTTTAATTTAGTTTCTCTTCTACTTTTATTTATTCTATTACTTTAGTTTGTTTATTTTCCCAAATTGGTTTATGAACTCCATGTTATATTTGATTTCTTTATTTAATGCAATTTGAGGTATTTCAGATTTATGGTTGCTTTCTTCAATTTATGTGATTGATGCTTTCAATATTTAGATTTCTCTCCTTTTGGCTTTGGTTGAGTAATTGGTGACACTTGAGTTATCAAACTCCTTTGTTGATTGATAATTGGAATTTGTTGGTTGATTTGGATCTCTCTAAAGCTAGTCTTTCCTTAGGAGTTGACTAGGACTTAAGGAATCAAGTTGATTAGTCCACTTGACTTTCTTTTATTTAGTAAGGGTTAACTATGTGGGAGTAATGAACAATTCTCATCACAATTGATAAGGATAACTAGGATAGGATTTCCAGTTCTCATACCTTGCTAAGAGCTTTATTAGTTATTACTTTAATTCTTGCAATTTACTTTTCCTATTCATTATTCAAAAACCCCAAAAAGATAATCTTCCATAACCAATAATAAATAAACCTCCCTGCAATTCTTTGGGAGACGACCCGAGGTTTAAATACTTTGGTTATCAATTTTACTAGGGTTTGTTACTTGTGACAACCAAAATTTGGTACGAAAGGATTCTTTGTTGGTTTAGAAACTATACTTTCAATGAAGATTTATTTGTGAATTTCTTTACCGGCAAAAAGCTGTTCGTCAACTACTGGCTGGTTTGAGGCTAGCTAGGGAAGTGGGAGCTCAAAGACTGACCATCTTTAGCGACTCCCAAATAGTCACTTCGTAAATAGAAGGAAGCTATCAAGCTAATGATCCCACTATGAAAAATTACCTTGACAAAACTAAAGAACAGCTCGGACAATTCAAGGGATATGAGGTCTGACACATACCCCGAGAGCAGAATGCCCGAGCTGATGCACTCTCAAAACTAGCCAACACCAAACCAGGGGGCAACAATAGAAGTCTCATCCAAGAAACACTTCGAAGTCCATCAACCTTGGAGGAAGAAAAGATCCTAGCCATATCAGGATAGGATCAAGGATGGATGACTCCCATAATCAACTACGTAACATCCCGCATTTTTGAAAACCTAAATATAAATAAATTGTGATTTTATCTTGTTAAGTTTAAATTTTGTAATTTTAGAAATTATTTTGTTAGAAATAATTAAATAGATTCGGAGATAGTTTTATTTTGAATCAATTAATATTTTTAAGTAATTTTATCATAATATAATATTTTGTATAATTTTAGTAATTGAAAAATAAGAAAGAATTTGTATAATTTAATTCAAGTAACTTTTATTCTGAAAAGGTTACGATTTATTTTATTAATTTGATATCTTATTTTATAAATTAATTAATTAAGAGTAATTAAATTAGTTTTATTAATATTTGGAGTTTAAGTTGATTAATATTCTTATGTAATTTTTATAATTGGTTATTTCATATGCTTTGGAAATAAAATTTAGTAATGAAAGTATTATATAATTTAATTTAGGTAATTTCTATTATGAATGAATTATGGTTTATTTTATTAGTTTGAGTTTTAGAGATTAATTTATTAGAAATGATTAAATAGATTTTTATAAATACTTAAAGTTTAAGTAATTATATTATAATTAGATATTTTATAAATTGAAATTAAAGTTTCGGCGATAGAAAAATAATAAAAAGTTATATCATTTAATTTGAATAATTAGTATTGAGTTTAAACTATATTTTATAAAAATGTGATTAATATGCTTATTTTATAATTTAAATTAGAAATAATTAATTGAACTTAGCAATATGTTGATAAATAATGTTTTTAAATAGTTTTAAGAGAGTATATTTGGTTTTAAAATTACTCTACCTTCTAATTTTATCAAAATATCTATTCATATCTATCTATATTCTTTTATAAAATCCTAATTTCTAAACCTAATTTCCCTAATTCACAAACCCTTACCCCCCTTTTCTCCCAAACCGAAGACATACACACACGGAGGAGAGGAGAGCTTCTGAGAGGGCTGAGGAAGAAGAGAGAGCTTGGAATCGGAGGGGAAGAAGCCGCACTCTATGCTGTCCAGTTGCGCTGCTACCGCGCCACCGTCGCGCCCAGCTCGCCGCCGTCCTCCACGCGTTGCCACCACTGTTTGTAGAGAGGAGAGGAGTCGTGCGTTAAGAGCCATCGCGTCTTGCCGCCAGGGGAAACAAAACCATGAAGAGGAGAGGAAAAACGATGTTGGGAGGAAACTGAGCTACAAGCCGCTAACCGAGAAGAAGCTGTCTTCATCACCGCGATGGAGTCGTCCCTGCTAACGCCGCGCACCGCCGTCAGTGCTGCCATCGAATGGAGCTCGCTATCACAGTTTAATCACCATCAGACCTGAAGGGAAGCGCCACTAATATTGCCCGACAGCAGCTTCCCCTGCGTTCCCAATTCCATTTTTGAAACTGTAACACTCTTGCTCATGCTCTGCTTCCCGATTTTATTTCTCTACTATGTTTTAATTCTGAATACAATAGTGTATGTTCATATTTTGTATTGTTGTCGCCATCGCCAATCTGGATCCTAGTCGTCTCCGTCGTTCATGCCCCTTGCTGCCCCTGTTTCTCTACTGCTATTATTTGGAGTACCAGCGTTGATGCTATTATGAATCTGTTAGAGTTGCTATTGGTGAGTCTGATGCTACTTTAATTCTGGATTGATCTTTTCCTTGATCATTGTCTATTTACACATATTTTTGTCACTGCTATACTTGTTCTGAGTCGATCCCGGTATGTGCCTTGTCTTGAGATCTCCAGGGCTGTGATTGCTCTTAATTTCTATTCACTACCGTGAAGATTAACAATGCTGCTGTTCCGGTTGCTGCCTTGCCATTCTGGTTGCGTGACAGTCACTGCTGCTGCCATGAAACTAAAAGGGAAGGGAATTGTTACGTTAAATTATGCAATTACGACATCGATGTAGGGGGTTTAAAATGATTTTAATTTAAGAATGCCTACAAGGTTTATTGAATAACTGTAAATAGATTCAATAGCTGTGAGTAATTGATTGACTATGTGAATATTGAATTGTGGCTGAAATTGTGATTGGAATGGTTGAGATTGTGATTTGAAAATTTTTGATTAATGATATTGATTGATTGTGTGGATTGGGAACTGTTTGATGAATAATTGTTGAGAATTCCTGAATTTTAAAGGGTTAGGTTGGGTTTGTTGCCGTTGAGATGTTATTTTGTTTATTGTAATGTTAATGAACTTGGTTTGTGGTTGATTTGGAATCGGTTTTGAGGGGTATTGAAGTGTTGGATTTTGAATACAAAATGGTTTACTCAAAATCAGTGGCTCTATAGTGACTGAAATGATGAGAATTTAAATGTTAAGTAAATTATATTAAGTGTGATTGTTGAGATTTAATTTTGAAGGTTTCATATTAACTGGAACATTAGTTATGATTTTTCAAAGTTAAATCGTGAATCTGATTTTCTGCACTATTTTAAATGAAATTAGAAACTTTGAAAAATCTATAACTAATTCTATGATAATCGGATTTGTGTGGGACTAAGTCTGGATTAAGCTTGGGAATATAGGGAGTTGGACTGGTGAATTTGAGACTTTTTCATTAAGTTTATGATTTATGGTAAATTTTTGAATTATGGATGTCAAATCTAGTTTTTCTGCAGAACGTTTAACACAGCAGCAACTTGTTTCTTCAATTGAAAATTTTTCAGTTGGAATTTTGAAATGAAACCAATTTTAAATAAAACTTTATTCCTATTATTTTAATGCCGTAAAATTTCAGAACAATTGGACTTGTAGTTTTAAAGATATGAATTTGTGAAAGATGATGCATTATGCTGAAAAAACCAGATTCTGTTTTCTTAAATTAGTCACTTTGGGAGTTTATAACTTTTGATCATGAATAGATATTGAGATGCAACCAATTGGAGGTAAAAATTAAGTATGTTTAGCATATGTGATTTAAATTTCAGGGTTTTTCATGTTTTAATAAGTGATTTGTGGGACTTGGAAGAGGTTGTGTTTAATGATTTGTAAAACAGAATTCTGCAGAAAATTACCTAAGTTCCAAGCTACGTAACTCCTTCATTAAAATTGGTATGACCCTGGAACCAATTGAGAAAGAAATTTGGGTAAGTTAAGTATAACCAGATTAATTTTAAAGGTGTTTGGATTTAATTTGGATTTTATATGAAATTTCGAATGTTGTATGCTGCTGCTGTCTTCTGGATTTAAAACACTGCAGAGCAGTCACGGTTTTGCTTATATTCCCAAAGCAAGAGTCAGCGAAAAATTACGATTTTTGATTTAATAGAAAGCTTAATCCGAGACGGTCGCATGGATATAAAGTTTGCGTAATTCCGAATTCATTTGATATTTTAAAAACAAAATGGAAATAAGGCTGCCAAGTTATGTTGGTAATTATTTTGGATATGGAATTTAAGAAATAGATTTTTTTATTATCAAATGTTTTTGAGGATATATTGTTGTGGCAATTGCTGAAAGAGGCTGATGAAATATTGAGAAAGAAGGAACCCGTAAGGGTGGATAAGTCCTATTTTTAAAGGAGATTATGTCCAAATTTTTATAAAAGTATAAGGACTTAATCAAAATCAATATTTAAGGTTTATTTGATGATAATAACTTTACTGATTCTTTTGAGAAAATATATTTGGTTTATAAAGTTGTTAGCAACGACGTGGGTTTTGTCCCGCTTGCATATTTACAATTACAAAAGAGTAAAGAGATAAAGAGAAGAAGAGTAACATAGATATAAAGGAAAGAGTAATCAAAGAAAAGTAAAGAGATACAGAGAACAGAGTAACCAGAGCAGAGTAAAGAGATATAGAGAAAAGAGAAACCAGAACAGAGTAAAGAGATATAAAGAGAAGAGTAATATAATAAAGAGATATTTATATATATATATATTAGTTGCTTGATGCAACCCAGAGCTATATTTATATATATATTAGTTGCTTGATGCGACCCAGAGCTATATTTAATATATATTAGTTGCTTAATGCAACCCAGAGCTTCTGTAGGGAAACTAAGTTACCTACAGCTATTTTCTGCTTCCCCAGAGCAGAGCAGAGTATATATATATTTTCCTGCAGTAAGCAGAGGCTGTCTCAAATGAGCAGCTATTATTATATGTGCATTTATTTAGGAACGGAAAATTGTATCTGGAAAATCGGGATTACTCGTGACCGGGTAAATGTCGGGATTACGGGCAGCCAACCGACACGTGAGCTCATGGCCTGTACTAGGACTAGACATTCATCATATGCATCTATGTGACATTGTTTGGGTGTGTATATTGTAATTGGTTTGCCTATGTGAATAATTTTGTTTAACTGCTAATTGATATACTTGATGTAATTGCTCTTGTGTTTGAATCTCTTTACTTGTGTTTGTATCTGATTGGCTAGGTTGTAGTGAATTAGGTGTTGATTGAATTGCTTGGGCCTAAGGCCGTGATTGGTTTGTGTTTGAGGTTTGGTAAAGTATGAAAGATTAAGCTGGTTCAGCATAGACTTAATGAACCTATGCTTGGAACAAATTAGTCATTCATACAGTCTAGGAAAGCTTTTAAGACGTATATAAAGAAAAATATGGGTTTAGGATTTTGGATAATTAATTAATGCTTCTAAAGAAGGTTTTAGATTTTTGAATGTTGAGCCATTAGTTTTCAAAAGAAGTATATATAAGGCGAGCGATGAATACTGCAAATGAAAGTAGTTTTCTTTTCAATGTCTCTAAATGAAATTAACTATTTGCGCTTTATTCTTTACTTTCACAAGAGTGAGGTCAATCCCACAGGGATTAATGGATCAAGCAACTTTAGTGGGTGATTAGTTTAGTCAAGCTAACATTGGTGAATTGGATGAAACTGAAGCAACAAAATATAGATTGTAGGAATTGTAAAATGCATAAAGTAAATTGAACAGAAGCTTAAATTGACAGAAGCTTAAAGAGCAAGAAAAGTAAATTGCATCAAATGTAAAGGGGGGCTGGGTGCTGAAAAATTAAATGAAAGCAGTAAAGCAAGCAATTGAAGAGATCTTGAGAACAAGTGACTGGAAATTTAAATTGTAGGAAGAGTAAATTTAGATCACAACAAGAATTGTAAAATGCAGAACACTTGCAGAGGAATTAAATTGTAGGAAGAGTAAATCAGATCACAGTAAGCTCAAATGAAAAATTGTAGAAAGTGAAATTGCAGAAGAGAATCGTAGCTAAAAAGGATATTGTAGCAGGGAAGGAAATTGAAATTTGCATAAGCCAATATTGAATTCAATACATGGAATGTAACAGTGCAGAAAAATTAAAAGTGTTTCAAAGACGATTTTCTATTCTACCCCACTCCTAATGTCTCTAGCAGAGCCAGCCTTTTTTCTAAAATGGAACAGATGCCTTTATACAGGCTTTTTACAAAATGAAAATGAAAATTGAAATTGAAAACAAATCATAATTAAATCAAATTTCTAATCTACTGATCCTTGTGCCTTTGAGTGATGTCAATTGGGTTCTGCTTGCTTTGGGGCTTCAATGAAATAGGTTGATTTGGTTTTGGGATGCTTGGTGGCTTGGGTCAGGTGGGTTGGTGCACCTCCAGTGGAGCGCTCAGTGAAGTTAAATAACGTAGCGCTCCCTTGCTTGTGTCAAGCCCTTCGAACCAGGCCTCATACATAGCGCTAAGTTAACTAATTGTAACGTAGCGCCCCTTGCTTTTTTTTGTTTCCCTCTTCGAGCCCTGACCGATTCCTTTTTAAGCCAATTTCCTCATCATTTGTAGCGCTCAGTGAGAGGTTTTAACATAGCGCTACATGCCTTGGAGTGAGGCTCCTTCTTCGAACCCTAGCTACTCCCCTCTTGCCAATTTCATTTTGCCCATAGCGCTCAGTTGGGAGTTGCAACATAGCGCTCCTTTCTTTCTCTTGCGCGCTTGGCTAGAAGTCACGAAAAAGTGAACAAAATTAACGTAGCGCTCCCTTTCTTCCTTGGATGAGCGCCCCGTTACATTTAATGAATGCTAGTGTTCATTCATTCATGAAATGCTTTACTAACTAATGCATGATCTTATTATATTACTTAGTAATGTAATAAGGCAATTGATAATGAATGTTTCATGTATGCTTGAATTTCTTATTTGCCAATTGATAATGAATGTTTCATGTATGCTTCCATGGCCTTATAAATTACTAATGCCAATGTTTTCATTTAATGAATATGGCATAATACTAACGTGAATAAGCCAAGGTAGCGTGCATTCATTTAATTCATTCTCCATTGGCATAATAATGCATGCATGCATATGATAATTCGTGATAATAAGGCCAAGGCTTCATGGTCATGGGCCACGCTTTTAAAAGCGTGGCCTAAAGTTCCAAAGCGTACTCTAACTTCAAAGTGTGCCCCAAAATTCTTCTTTTCTCCTTTTGAGTTGGTTTTATGCTATTTTGCTTCTTTTTCCACTTATTTCCTACAAAATTTATAAAATCAAAATATCAAGGAAATATACCATTTAAGCACAAAAGAATGCAATATTTAAGCACTAATAATCAATTTCTTGTATGAAAAAGCATAGAAAAACATGACATGATGACATGTCATCACAACACCAAACTTAAACCTTGCTTGTCCCCAAGCAAGAAAAGAATCATGCAATAGAGATTGACAATCCTAGGTGAGAAGAATAGCAAGTTAATGTTCATGGTAAGCTAGTTTTCTATGCATGCTACAATCACAAAAGAAATGTAAATGATTGATGCTTCTATCTAGCTCATTTTATGAAATCTTTTCCTTATATTTGTTCCTTGAAACAAGCTTTTGATTTTCTTATTAGCTTCTCCTTTTGGGTATTTTTCCCCATGAGTTGATAACAAAGCTATAATTCTAAATGCTTTGTTTTTAAGTATTACCACTTGATACATAAGCACTACAAGCATTTGAATTAGAGGACTTCATTAAGCTCGTTTGTTTCTTTTCTTGACTCTCTAATCATTGATGCTCAGAGCCTTGAGCTTTGAGGGAATGCATTTGCACTTGAGCCTAACCTTGAGTCTAAGTGTTTTGTTTTCAAGCTTTTTGCCTAATACATAAACACCACAAGTACTTAACAATGGAATTATCATTGGTACTCAGAGCCTTCAGCTTTCTCATTCTTTCCCTTTTGCTTTTCTTAATTTACAATTGCTTCTTCAAGGTTTTCATGAGTTCAAAAGATTTCACAAAATGTCCTAGATGGAAACTTCAATTAAATAAAATCTAATGCAATTGAGCAACAATTAACCATACTAGCTTTCCAATACTTGTATGCACATGCTAAGTTCTTCTTTAATGCCTTGTTTGTTTAGGATCATGATGCTTTATTGCTTTTGAATTCATAAAACTCAAGTTGGTAGTCATAATGTCACAGCAACATGTTTCAAATCAAAATTCAGGCTATGCTTATTTATACCACACATGCATACAGAGAAGATAAAGACAATCATGCAATTTAAAGTGCTGGAAACAAATTAGAGGAAAAGGAACTTTACAACCTTGTAATTCACCTTCTCTACTGTTATCCTTTTCCTTCTATTCTTCCCTTTCCCTTGCCAAACTCAGAATGCTTGCTCATCCTCAAGCAACAATTAGAACAATGGCTATGGGGCTAAGATGGATCATGAATGTCTTACACAATGAAATGTTAGTAGTTCATGTATTTTAAGCAAGAAAAATTAAAATAACCCTCAAGGCACAGAAAACAGAGACATTGTGATTGCAAACATAAGAGGGTGTGCATGATACATTGCATAAAAATATAAGTGGCACACCAAACTTAGTGTGACACTTTCACTTGGAATTGATGTAAGTATCCAGTAAGGATTGGAAGCAAATTTTATTGCATAGCAACACCAATCTTAGAATACAGTCACATGTCCATTTTATTTAAACTAAAACTAAGCAAATAAAACTGTTATATGTTGGATACAATCACCAAGCCAAGAATCTGTCGTGAATGAGGATTTCTTGGTGATGTATTAACAAAACCAGTTAATAAAAGAAAGCATTAAAAACAAGGAGATGACTAAAACAAAGAGAAAACTAAAATTGTCTAACTAAAAGAAAGATAAGACTACAAAGGGCCTTATGATTATGCAGACAAGTGGTGTTGCTGAATGAATTGCATAGAAAAATAAGTGGCACACCAAACTTAGAATCTTAGTGTGACACTTCTTTGTAGAATCGATGCAATCATTCAAAGGGATTGAAAACAAATTGTTGCAGGGCAACACCAAACTTAGAATGTGACTGATGAATGAGAATTTGCTCAATGGTCTAGATTTTCTTCTTATAGAAAAGAATTACTTCGTTGTAAGCATAGCTCCAAACCAAAAAACAATTCTCACATAAAAAATTTTGGTTGTCACATGTACAAACCCCAATTAAGAATTAACTGGAGTATTTGGACTCTGGGTCATCTCACAAGGAATTGCAATGAAATGGTCAATTATTGGCTATGAAAGGGCAAAGGGGGATTAATTGGTAAGAGGGGCAAGAAAAATAAATCAAGCAAGTAGTTAAAGAAAGCAAGGTAAATAAGAGAAAGCATGTAATAAAGAGAGACATTCATGGCAAGAATTGAGATCATAGGCCTTCCATCCTAGTCACTAATAACAATAATCAATAAGAATTTATCTTATTTCGTCATCTCCAACATTGGAAGAAGTGTAAGTTATCTTCCATGAGAGAAAGTCAAACAAGACTAGCTAATCTCAATCCAAATGTCCCAATCAAGTCACTAATTAAATTAGCAAGAGATTAGAGTCAATGGAAATAATAATAACCAACAACTCTAGATCACCAACATAAGTTGGGTTTTCATGACTCAAGATTGCCTAATTACTCTTTCCAAGCCAAGAATGCTCAAAATCTACTCTAACATCCAACCAAGCATTTTGTCAAACATTTGGAAGGCATAAAAGGAAAGCATAATAAATGACAAGAAATAGTAAAATCTACCAACTACAAATTGTAAGGAGACAAGATCAACAACTCAAATTCACAATAAAAGACATCAAACATCAATTACATTAATAGAAAATCCAAATCCAACAAGTGTTCATCAATCCTAAACAAAGTGGCATAAAAAGGAAAATTAACAAGAGGGAACAAGAAGATTACATCACTAGAGCATGAAAATATAGAAGAAACAAGATGAAAGCAAGGAATTAAACATGGATCTATGATGCAATTAATCCTAGGAACCCTAATTCTAGAGAGAAGAGGGAGCTTCTCTCTCTAGAAACTAACCTACATGATGCTAAAACTTCAAACAATTGTTCCCTCTATTCCCAAGCTTGAATTCTACATGAAATAGCATTAGAAATGAGTTGGATTGGGCCCAAAATGCTCTACAAATCGCTGGCCATGAGTTGCTTTTAGTAAATCACATGCACCAATCAGCGCGCACATGTACAGTATGCATGCGCGTCCCTAGACGTTAGGAAACTATGGTAAATTTTATATCATTGATGTTAGCTTTCCAACACAACTGGAACCGCCTCATTTGGACCTCTGTAGCTCAAGTTATGGTCGATTGAGTGCGAAGAGGTCAGGCTTGACAGCTTTGCAGTTCCTTCATTTCTTCATGAGTTCTCCCACTTTGCATGCTTTTCCTTCATTCCTTCAATCCAATCTTTGCCTTATAAACCTGGAATCACTTAACAAACATATCAAGGCATCGAATGGAATTAAAGTGAATTAAATTTAGCTATTTTAAGGCATACAAAGCATGTTTTCATAGTTAAGTACAAATCAAGGGAGAATTACAAAACTATGCTATTTCATTGAATAAATGTGGGAAAAAGTGATAAAATCCCCCAAAATAAGAACAAGATAAACTACAAAATTGGGGTTTATTAGTAACCATATTCCAATTTATTGAAATTTAAACAAAGCAAAGAGAGAAAATAAACCAAGCAGAGAAATGTTATGTTACCTAAGGTTGGGTTGCCTCCTAACAAGCGCTCTTTTAGTGTCATTAGCTTGACATGTTGTTCTTCACTTTCTTTCTCTTCTTCCAGTTTGTTAAGAGGAATGACCTCATGTGAGAAGAAGATTCAGCTATTGTCTCCTGTCTTGGTCTTTCCTCAGCAAGCTTCCTTTTGTAAATGGCTTGATTGAGCTTGCTTGCTGGATCAGGGACAGGATTGGTGCTTTTGTTAGTTTCCTTAATTTCTTTGGATTCAAGACTTGGTTGTTGTGTAATTATTGGAGTTTTATCTTCATCCAGAGCCATTTGAATTAGTGGTTCCATGAGCCCTTCCTCTATGCACTTTTCTGCTTCACTTGAGTGTGAATTCTCTTGATTGAGTGTGAATTCTCTTGATTGACTTCCTCACTTTCTTGTTCTTCCACTTCCTCCTTTGCACTCAATATTTGACTTAATATCACTTTCATGGAGGAGGTCTGTTATTCTTCCCAAGATTTTTTCATCTCCTCTTCATATCTTTCAATCATGAACTCAAGTGCTGAGACGTTTTGGTTCAGAGGAGTTTGTGGAGGTTGTGAGTTTTCATGTTCCTTTGTCATCTCAAGTGGCTTCTGTGGATATGCAGCTTCAGGTTCAATTGCCTCCACCACCTCCTTCTTCATTGAAGGTTTGCTTGACACAGGGGTCTCTTCATCTTCCTTCTGCACTTCTTCCTTTTTATCCACCAATTGACCTTCATCTTCCTTGCTTAGCAATTCTTTGTTTCTCCTTGCTTGCTCCAAATATCCATTCATCTTATTGTAGAGGGTTTCTTGTCTTTTCCAGGATTATTCTTGTCTTTCAAAAAATTCTCTGGACTTTTGAAGGAGATACTCTGAAGGTTGAGAGTAATTTTGTGGACATGAACGTGTTGTGGTGAAGTGTTTTGAGGGTTATGGAGTAAATTTTGTGAGTTGTGGAATGAATTTTGTGGTTGGTGAGATGAGTTGTATGAATCTTGGAGGAAACTGTGTGTTGAGGCATAATCAAGAGATGATGTCTCTTGCTGAGTGTCATATGGAGCAACAGAATTCCCTTCCCAGCCATAGTTAGTGTTAGCATCATAACAGTATAATTTACTTTATGGCTCTGGGAGGAAATTCCTTTCACTTGATTGTTCACACTCTTGTTGATATGCACAGACACCATGAGAAAAATGACATGAATTATTCGGTGGTTCTGGATCATATCTCATGTGAATTGCTTCATCATCTATCATTTTTTGGTGATATTCCCAGCCACCATTAGAATAATGACTCGAATCATTTTGTGGTGGTGGGAGGTATCCCATATGATTCTCTTGCTCATCTTGTGGTTTTGAAGCATATCTCCATTGAGTGGAGTGCTCAGAATTTGCATTTTCTTGGTGATATTTGATAGAGCGAATTGTTGTGATGGTATAGAAATTCTCCAAATGAATTCTCGTTGCAAGTATAGTTCTACACCAACAAACAATCCTCCCAATCAAAAATTTGAGTTGTCACATATAGAAACCCCAATAAGAATTAACCGAAGTATTTAAACTCCAGGTCATCTCACAAGGAATTGCAATGAAGTGTTTAATTATTGGCTTTGAAAATGCAAGGGGATTTGGTTGATAAAAGGGGCGATAAAATAGATGAAAAGAAAAGTAAAGAGAGCAATTAAAGAAAGCAACTAATGAAGAGAGACATTCATGGCAAGGTTTGAGATCATAGGCTTTCTATCCTAGTCATTAATCATAACAATACTTAACAAGAATTTATCTTATTTCGTCATCTCCAACATTGGAAGAAGGTGTAAGTTATCTTCCATGAGAGAAAGTAAAAAAGACTAGCTAATCTCAATCCAAATGTCCCAATCAACTCACTAATTAAATTAGCAAGAGATTAGAGTCAACGGAATTAATATTAACTAACAACTCTAGATCACCAATCTAAATTGGGTTTCATGACTCAAGACTACTCTAAAGCCCAAACATGCATTTTGTCAAACACTTGGTGGGTACAAAAGGAAAGCATGGTAAAAGTGCAAGAATGATAAATCTACCAAATACCAATTGCAAGAAAAGTAAATTCACAACTCAAACTCAATCATCAATAACGGAAACATCAAACATCAAATTTCATTAAATGTAAACCAAATGAAACATAGAACATTCATGAACATAAAAGAGATATGAAAGTAAAATTAACACTATAAACCATGAGAATGAAAGAGTAGAAGCAAGAAATTGTAAAGAAAACAAGATGAAATCAATAATCAAAACCTAGATCTAAGATGGAATTAAGCCTAAGAACCCTAATTCTAGAGAGAAGAGGGAGCTTCTCTCTCTAGAAACTAGCCTACATGATCCTAAGCTACAAAACAATTGCTCCCCCTTTGCTTGGGCTTCAATTCTGCATGAAATACACTCATAAACACGTTGGATTTAGGCCTGGGCAGCTCAGAAATTGTTCCCAGCGTGTTGCCTTTAAGTGAGTCACGTGCGAGTAACGGCGTGTACGCGCCATGTGCGTGTCCGCATCGCTTGGCCAATTTTCTCCTCCGCGCGTACGCGCCATGTACGCGTACGCATCGTGATGTTACCTCGTGGACTACGTCGGTAAAGAATTTCTCAATAAGGTCACGTTGCAAGTATATCTCTACCAACAACAATCCTCGAGGATCAAATTTAGAAAGGGATTTGGTTGTCACAAGTTCAACCCCAATAAAAATAACCGAAGTATTCAAACCTCGGGTCATCTCACAAGGAATGGGCAAACATGTGCTTCAACATTGGTTAGAATTCAGGGGTTGTGATTCATGAGCAAGAAATTAAAATAGGATTCTTAACAAGCAAGTAATCTTGAAATGCAAGAACTATTCAAATAACTAAGCAAGATGTGAGCAATTCCAAATTAATAAGATAGCATTCAATATAATTCCACTCTAAAACTAAACAATAACTATGAATAAGACAAGACAATTAAAATTTGGGTTTTCAAATATGAATAATAAAAGCAACTCTTGGCTAGGCATGGGAATTGGGGTCACTATCCTTGTCTAATAACCATATCTTGACAATTATGAGGAACCAAACTCATTAAGTCTACTTCTATACTTGAAGTACGTTAAATGGTTTGGTCAATATCAACCATAAGGTCTAACCTCACTGCTAATTGGCTTAGTAGTAGGTTAGTGTCAATGGCTATCAAATTGACCACTAAGAATTTCCAAATCATCAAATCCATTAGACCCAATGACTCAAGTTTACCCAAATCCCTTAGCCTAGGCCAAGAATAAAGAGAACTACTCCATAATCAAAGTAAACAATTCGTCAAACACATGGTAAGCATTAATAAAAGACATGTTCAAATTTCAATTAAATTGAAACTAACAAGTACCTGATAAACCCCGATTTTGTGGTTTATCTAGTGCTTATTTTGGGGGATTTTATCAACATTTCTCACACTTATTCACAAGAAATGCATGGTTTTGTGTTCACTTCCAAATATTGCTCTATGATGTAAAACATGCTTATTTTGGCTTAAAATTGCCATATTTTAATCCTCTTCTATTGCCATTCGATGCCGTGTTGTATTTGTTGAGTAATTTCAGTAATTATAGGGTAGGAATGACTTAGAAGAGAGGGAGAAAGCATGTACAAAAGGGAGGAACATGAAGAATTGAGATCTTTGGAAAAGCAGCATCGGCGCGCTCGCGCACTCCACGCACACACGTGGATGGGATTGGCTGGAAGCAGCGCACGAGGATGGACGCATCCGCGCGAATCAGGAGAATCTTATCGACGCGCACGTGCACGTGGCGTGCACGCGTAGATCACAAGAGCAATCGGCGCGCACGCACGCATGGCGCGCACGCGTGGAAGGCTGCACGTGACCTCATTAAAGGAAATCGTGCCTAGTGATTTCTGAGGCTCATTAGGCCCAATTTCAAGTTGTTTTTGCATGGAAAAAGACCCAAGGATGCTAAGGGGAAAGAGGGGATCACTCATTTTACACTAGGACACAATTTTTAGTTAGTTTTTGGTTCTTTGGTTATTCTAGAGAGAGAAACCCTTGTTCCTCTCTAGATCTAGTTTTAATTTGATCTTCCCTTGTTGATTTGTGATTTGGATCTTGTTAATTACTAGCTTTAATTGTTCAATTTGAATTTCTTGTTACAATTTTGCTTATATCTTGTGATAGTTTATGAATTCTTGTCAATTCCCATTTTATACCCATTTCATGAATGTTGTGAATCTTGACTTGTTGATGTTACATTGATGATTTCTATGCTTAGCCTTGTTGTTTGGATGATTGCATGTTGATAATTGTTAGTGGGTATTTGTAGAACTCAATTTAATTGCTACTTTGAACATGTCTTTTGTTAGTGCTTACCAAGTGTTTGATGAATTGTTTACTTTGATCATGGAGTAGTTCTTTTTCACTCTTGGCCTAGGTCAAGGGAATTGGGTAAACTTGAGTCATTGGGTCTAATGGATTTGATGATTTGGGAGCCCTAGGTGGTCAATTTGATACTCATTGATGCCAACCACTACTAATCTAATTAGTAGGTAGGTTAGGACTTATGGGTTGATGTGATCAGGGCCATTTGACGTACTTTAAGTCAAGGAGTAGATATCACGTACTTAAGACTTGAGAGTAGACTTAATGAGCTTGGTTCCTTCTAATTGTCAAGGTATAGTTGTTAGACAAGGATGGTGATCCCAATTCCTGAGCCTAGCCAAGAGTTACCTTTATTATTCATACCTGAAAACCAACTTTCTCAACCAATTGCTCTAGTTGTAGTTTCTTGTTTGGGTCACAATAGAATTAAGTGGAATGTTGTTTATTCATTTAAAGTGCTTATGTTTTGTTCAGTTGATTGAATTAATTGTTGCATTTTAAGATTACTTGTTTGTTAAGATTCCCATTTATTTTCATGCTTATAACTCACAACCCCGAATTTCTAACCAATGTCGAAGCATATGATTGTCCATTCCTTGTGAGACGACCCGAGGTTTGAATACTTCGGTTAATTCTATTGGGGTTGAACTTGTGACAACCAAATCCCTCTTCTAAATTTGACCCCCGAGGATTGTTGTTGGTAGAGCTATACTTACAACGCGGTTTTCTTAAAGAGAATCTTTACCAATACATCTTTGGGTGCTTCTGTGACAGCGGTCAAATTTTTGGCGCCGTTGCCGGGGAATGGTTGCAACATATGCCTTGATATTGGTTATGGGAATATGTGAATATTGTAGATAGTTTACTTCTTTAATTACTTAGCCATAGTTTAGATTTCCTTTACATTTATGCTATGACTTTCAAGTTTGATGACTCGGTCTCAACCGAACTCTAGCTTGGCCAATTTTGATCCCGAGATCGAAAGGACTTTATTACACACTCGGCAAGCTAGGCGGCGGTTGGACTATACACCTAGTACTTCGGCCTCTCTTGAGGAAAACACCGAATCACTAGACATTACCAAGAGTGACTTGGAGTCTGTTACTTCCTATTCTTCTGTTGGCACTACTAATACATCTTTACACCCTACAGGTGAGCCACATATGGCGGAGCCACGCCGGATCACTTTGCATGAGCAAGGAGCTCCGGATATCATACTTCAACCGTTGCAAGCAAGGTATCCTAACCTTGATCCGAACTTTGAGTTGAAGCGTAGCTTGATAAATCTACTTCCTAAGTTTCATGGGTTGCCGGGTCAAGACCCCATCCGACATTTGAAGGATTTTCAAGTTGCTTGTTCTACGGCTCGAAGGCATGGAGCCGATGAGGTAGCTATCATGGTTTTTGCCTTCCCATTCTCTCTTAAAGCGCAAGCAAAAACATGGTTCTATTCGCTACCGGATGAGATTGTGACTAATTGGGATTTCTTGATAAGAGAGTTTCTTGATAAATTCTTTCCATCGGAGAAGACCGACTACATCCGGAAGGAGATTTCGGGCATAATGCAACAAGACCAAGAGAGTTTGTACGAGTATTGGTCTCGGTTTAAGAGGTTATTGGAGTCATGTTCACACCACGAAATGACCACTAACTTGCTCATTAGCTACTTTACCGGAGGTCTTTGTACGGAGGATAAAAGATTGCTCACCGCTTCTAGTGGTGGCTCCCTTTCGAAAAACAAGACGGAGGGAGAAGCTTGGGATTTGATAAAGAATATTGCCGAATCTACACAACACACAAGAGTGAGGAGTAACCCCCTTAAGGGTGTGGCAGAACCATCCCCTTCCGAATCAAGCTTAACTAAGGCACTTGGGGATATGACCACCATCCTTACACAAATTCAAAGGGATCAAAAGGAATACTACTCCATCAAAGCCATCCAAGCCCCACCTCCAGTTGCGCAACTTGAAGGCCATCCTAGAATTTGTGGTTTGTGCTCGAGCACCACACATTACACCGACCAATGCCGTCAAATTCAAGAGGAACATGCTCTTGTGGTAGCCAATGTGAATTACAACAACCGTCCACCCTACCCTTCTCAAGGTCAAAACAATTACCATCAAGGTGGTAGTCAACATCAAGGGTGGAGAGATAATGCACAAGGAAGCAATCAAAACCAAAGATGGAACAACTCTCCTTCTCATCACAACAACAACCAATCTTCACCCCAATATCACCACAACAATACCAACTACCAAGCCAACCATGGCCACTCGAACCAAACCCAAAACAACTACACCAAGTACCAAGTACCACATCATAGACAACAAAATCAAAACCCAACTCCTCTATCTTCCAACAATCAAGTTGAAGAGCTTAGAGCCGCTATGGAAAAGCGAGATGAAAGCAACAAGGCTCAATTTGATGCCTTGAGTACTCAATTAGCTAACTTCACCAACTTGATTTCAAAGATGAATATGTCAAACCACCCACCAAATTCCAATAACAACACCAACCAACCCTCAAGTTCTTCTAGCCTTCCATCCCAACCCCAACCAAACCCAAAGGGCGGTCTCAACGCCATCACTCTAAGGTCGGGGACTACATTAGAGGAGATACCTCAAAGGGGAATGGAGGAGGTTCATGAGAGAGAGGTAGTTGTTGAAGCTCCACATGAAGAAGAGGTGGTAGATAAAAGACATGAGGAAGAAGGAGTAAATCTCAAGGAGCCCAAGAGGAAAGCTATAGTGGATGAGTCCGTTCCTATTCCATTCCCTTCCATGGTGAAGAAAGAAAAGAAGACACCGAAATTTGATTTGAACATGCTTCAGGTGTTCAAAAAGGTTGAGGTAACTATACTGCTCCTCGATGCTATTCAACAAATTCCAAAGTATGCAAAATTTTTGAAAGACTTGTGTACACACAAAGATAGGATAGGAGAATTGGAGACATTATCCTTGGGTAGTTCAATCTCTTCCTTGATGGAACCTATTCCAAGAAAATGTGGTGACCCGGGACCATGCTTAGTGTCTTGTTGTATTGGTGGATACACTTTTCATGATTGTATGTGTGACTTGGGAGCTTGTGTTAGCATCATGCCGCTTTCTATCTATGTGCGGTTAAATTTAGCTCCATTGAAGAAGTCGGCGGCAAGGTTTGCCTTAGCCGATAAAAGTGTGATCACAGTGATGGGAATAGCAGAAGATGTACTTATGGCAATTAAGGATTTGGTCTTTCCGGTCGACTTCTACATCCTTGAAATGCCTCCAACAGAAAATAGAAGCTCATCCTCTGTTTTACTTGGTAGACCCTTCCTCAAAACCTCCAAATTCAAGCTAGATGCCTTCACCGGTATATATTCCTTTGGGGTCGGAGACAAGACTATCAAGTTCAATTTAGAGGAAGCCATGAAACATCCTCCTGAAGAACATTCTATGCTCAGATGCGATGTAATTGATGAAGTGGTAGCAGAAGTGCAAGAGGAAAACCATGATAAGTTATGCTACCCCACTGTTGAGGAGAAGGATGACCAAGAGGATGAACAAGAAAAAGAAATTGCCAAGGATGAGTCCCATGAGCTTGATGAAAAGAAACCTCATCTTGAGGTAAAAAGTGAACTGAAGCCCCTTCCATCTCATTTGAAATATGCGTTCTTAGAGGACAACCAAGGGTTTCCGGTCATTATTGCTAGTGAGCTCTCAAGTGAAGAAGAGGAAAAGCTCCTAGACGTTCTAAGAAAGTACAAGAAAGCGATAGGATGGAGCCTAGCGGATATTGTGGGAATTGACCCCCACAAGTGCATGCATAGGATATTTCTCCAAGATGGAGCCAAGCCGGTTAGGCAACCGCAAAGGAGGCTCAACCCGACCATCCTTGATGTAGCGAAGAAAGAGGTCACTCGATTACTGGATGCGGACATTGATGAGCGGATAATTTATACGCTTTTTGACATTGTTTTTAGTATGTTTTTAGTAGGATCTAGTTACTTTTAGAGATGTTTTCATTAGTTTTTATGTTAAATTCACATTTTTGGACTTTACTATGAGTTTGTGTGTTTTTCTGTGATTTCAGGTATTTTCTGGCTGAAATTGAGGGACTTGAGCAAAAATCAGATTCAGAGGTTGAAGAAGGACTGCTGATGCTGTTGGATTCTGACCTCCCTGCACTCAAAGTGGATTTTCTTGAGCTACAGAACTCAAAATGGTGCGCTTCCAATTGCGTTGGAAAGTAGACATCCAGGGCTTTCCAGCAATATATAATAGTCCATACATTGGCCAAGTTTAGATGACGCAAACTGGCGTTCAACGCCAGTTCTCTGCCAAATTCTGGTGTCCAGCGCCAGAAAAGGATTCAAAACCAGAGTTGAACGCCCAAACTGGCACAAAAGCTGGCGTTCAACTCCAAGGAGGACCTCTACACGTGCAACACTCAAAGCTCAGCCCAAGCACATACCAAGTGGGCCCCGGAAGTGGATTTATGCGTCAATTACTTACTTCTGTAAACCCTAGTAGCTAGTTTATTATAAATAGGACCTCTTACTATTGTATTAGACATCCTGGATTGTATTTTTGATCCTGTGATCACGTTTTGGGGGCTGGCCATCTCGGCCATGCCTGGACCTTTCACTTATGTAATTTTAATGGTAGAGTTTCTACACTCCATAGATTAAGGTGTGGAGCTCTGTTGTTCCTCAAAGATTAATGCAAAGTACTACTGTTTTCTATTCAATTCATCTTATTTCGCTTCTAAGATATTCATTCGCACTTCAACCTGAATGTGATGAACGTGACAATCATCATCATTCCTTATGAATGTGTGCCTGACAACCACTTCCGTTCTACCTTAGATTGAATGAGTATCTCTTAGATCTCTTAATCGGAATCTTCGTGGTGTAAGCTAGAATGATGGCAGCATTCAAGAGAATCCGGAAGGTCTAAACCTTGTCTGTGGTATTCCGAGTAGGATTCAATGATTGAATGACTGTGACGAGCTTCAAACTCGCGATTGCCGGGCGTAGTGACAGACGCAAAAGGATAGTAAATCCTATTCCAGCAGGATCGAGAACCGACAGATGAATAGCCGTGCCGTGACAGGGTGCGTTGACCATTTTCACTGAGAGGATAAGATGAAACCATTGACAAGGGTGATGCCTCCAGACGATTAGCCGTGCCGTGACAGGGCATTTGGATCATTTTCCCGAGAGAAGACCGAAAGTAGCCATTGACAATGGTGATGTATCACATAAAGCCAGCCATGGAAAGGAGTAAGACTGATTGGATGAAGGCAGCAGGAAAGC
Organism: Arachis hypogaea; assembly: GCF_003086295.3. Lineage (NCBI taxonomy): Eukaryota > Viridiplantae > Streptophyta > Magnoliopsida > Fabales > Fabaceae > Arachis > Arachis hypogaea. The sequence continues at coordinate 89,668,306 of NC_092052.1, read as the reverse complement.
AAAGGTTCCGAGGAACGAAAAGCATCTCTATTCGCTTATCTGAAATTCTCACCAATGAATTACATAAGTATTTCTATCCTTTATTATTTATCTTTTAATTATCTAATCTAATCACATTTAACCCTACCTGGCTGAGATTTGCAAGGTGACCATAGCTTGCTTCATACCAACAATCTCTGTGGGATTTGACCCTTACTCACGTAAGGTATTACTTGGACGACCCAGTGCACTTGCTGGTTAGTTGTGCGAAGTTGTGAACCATGGTATTGGCACCAAGTTTTTGGCGCCATTACCAGGGAAAGAAAGAGCAATGAATTTTACATAATTAAAGTGTAATCACAATTTCTGTGCACCAAGTTTTTGGCGCCATTGCCGGGGATTGTTTGAGTTGGACAACTGACGGTTCATCTTGTTGCTCAGATTAGATAATTTTCTTTTTGTTTTGTTTTTCAAAATTTTTTTTAAAAAAAAAATCTTTCAAAATTTTCTCCTTTGTTTTCGAAAAAAAAAATATTTTTAAAATAAAAATGTTTTCAAAAAATAAATTATTCTATGGCTTCAAAACTTTCAAGAATGAATTCTAGAGTTTCATGGTAACATGTTGAATCCTATCTGGCTGAAAAGCCATACCCAAACTCCTTTGGGATTGGTCTTCAACTAATCACCTCAATGGATGTAAATCCATTCTAAAGCTTGAATGGCTATTAAGCCATGTCTGACCCTTTGATTGGAGCTTTAAACTAAAGAGCACAAGATTCCTGGAATTCATATTAAAGATTTTGAAATCCTTATTTTTGTTTTTCAAATAATTTTCGAAAAAATACAAAAAAATTTATAAATTCATAAAAATAAAAAATATCTTGTGTTTCTTGTTTGAGTCTTGAGTCATGTTATAAGTTTGGTGTCAATTGCATGTGCATCCTGCATTTTTTTGAAAATTTCATGCATTCATGGTGTTCTTCATGATTTTCAAGTTGTTCTTGGTAAGTCTTCTTGTTTGATCTTTGCATTTGCATGTTTTGTGTCTTTTTGTTGTTTTTCTTATGCATTCCTGAATTCTTTATGTCTAAGCATTAAAGAATTCTAAGTTTGGTGTCTTGCATGTTTTCTTTGCATTAAAAATTTTTCAAAAACATGTTCTTGATGTTCATCATGATCTTCTTGGCGTTCTTGGTGTTCATCTTGACATTCATAGCATTCTTGCATGCATTCATTGTTTTGATCTAAAATTCTCATGCATTGCATCATTTTCATGTTTTTCATAAAATTTCAAAAAATCAAAAAAATATCTTTCCCTTTTTCTCTCATCAAATTCGAAAATTTGAGTTGACTTTTTCAAAAATTTTTTAAAATCAAGTTGTTTCTTATGAGTCAAATCAAATTTTCAATTTGAAAATCTTATCTTTTTCAAAATCTTTTTCGAAAATCAAATCTTTTTCATTTTTCTTAGTTATTTTCGAAAATTATAAAAATGTTTTTCAAAAATCTTTTTCTTATCTTTATCATAAAATTTTCGAAAATAACATCACCAATTAATGTTTTGATTCAAAAATTTCAAGTTTGTTACTTACTTGTTAAGAAAGATTCAAACTTTGAGTTCTGGAATCATATCTTGTGATTTCTTGTGAATCAAGTCATTAATTGTGATTTTAAAAATCAAATCTTTTTCAAAACTAATTTCAATCATATCTTTTCAAAAATATCTTCTCATCATATCTTTTTAAAAAATTTGATTTCAAAATATCTTTTCTAACTTCTTATCTTCTTATCTTTTCAAAAATTGATTTTCAAAATTTGTTTCAACTAACTAATTAACTTTTTGTTTGTTTCTTATCTTTTTCAAAACTACCTAACTAACTCTCTCTCTCTAATTTTCGAAAATATCTCCCCTCTTTTTCAAAATTTCTTTTTAATTAACTAATTATTTCAATTTTAAAACTTAATTTTCGAAAATCACTAACCTTTTTCAAAAACTATTTTCAAAAATCACTAACTCTTTTTCAAAAATTATTTTTGAAAATTTTCCCTCTCTCATTTTATTCTATTTATTTATTCATCTACTAACATCTCTCCCTCACCCACCAAAAATCCGAACTCCCTCTCTCTCTCTCTCTCTCTGAGTTCAGATTTTCTTCTTCTTTTCTTCTACTAACACAAGGACCTCTATACTGTGATATAAATGATCCATATTATTATTATTATTTTCTTTGTGCACTCTTCTTTGTCATATGAGCAGGAGCAAGGACAAGAACATTCTTGTTGAAGCAGATCCAGAACCTGAAAGGACCCTGAAGAGAAAATTAAGAGAAGCTAAATTACAACAATCCAGAGATAACCTTTCAGAAATTTTCGAACAGGAAGAGGAGATGGCAGCCAAAAATAATAATAATGCAAGGAGGATGCTTGGTGACTTTACTGCACCTAATTCCAATTTACATGGAAGAAGCATCTCCATTCCTGCCATTGGAGCAAACAACTTTGAGCTGAAACCTCAATTAGTTTCTCTGATGCAGCAGAACTGCAAGTTTCATGGACTTCCATCTGAAGATCCTTTTCAGTTCTTAACTGAATTCTTGCAGATCTGTGATACTGTTAAGACTAATGGAGTAGATCCTGAAGTCTACATGCTCATGCTTTTCCCTTTTGCTGTAAGAGACAGAGCTAGAATATGGTTGGACTCTCAACCTAAAGACAGCCTGAACTCTTGGGATAAGCTGGTCACGGCTTTCTTAGCCAAGTTCTTTCCTCCCCAAAAGCTGAGCAAGCTTAGAGTGGATGTTCAAACCTTCAAACAAAAAGATGGTGAATCCCTCTATGAAGCTTGGGAATGATACAAACAGTTGACCAAAAAGTGTCCTTCTGACATGCTTTCAGAATGGACCATCCTGGATATATTCTATGATGGTTTATCTGAGTTATCAAAGATGTCATTAGATACTTCTGCAGGTGGATCCATTCACCTAAACAAAACGCCTGCAGAAGCTCAAGAACTCATTGACATGGTTGCTAATAACCAGTTCATGTACACTTTTCAGAGGAATCCTGTGAGTAATGGGACGCCTATGAAGAAGGGAGTTCTTGAAGTTGATACTCTGAATGCCATATTGGCTCAGAACAAAATATTGACTCAGCAAGTCAATATGATTTCTCAGAGTCTGAATGGAATGCAAGCTGCATCCAACAGTACTCAAGAGGCTTCTTATGCAGAAGAAGCTTATGATCCTGAAAACCCTGCAATAACAGAGGTGAATTACTTAGGTGAACCTTATGGAAACACCTATAACCCATCATGGAGAAATCATCCAAATCTCTCATGGAAGGATCAAAGGCCTCAACAAGGCTTTAATAATGGTGGAAGAAACAGGTTTAACAATAATAAACCTTTTCCATCATCCACTCAGCAATAGACAGATAACTCTGAATAAAATACTTCTAATTTAGCAAACTTAGTCTCTGATCTATCCAAGGCCACTGTAAGTTTCATGAATGAAACAAGGTCTTCCATTAGAAATTTGGAAGCACAAGTGGGCCAGCTGAGTAAAAGGATCACTGAAATCCATCCTAGTACTCTCCCAAGCAATACAGAAGAGAATCCAAAAGGAGAGTGCAAGGCCATTTACATAAGCACCATGGCCGAACCTGTAAGGGAAGGAGAGGACGTGAATCCCAAGGAGGAAGACCTCCTGGGACGTCCAGTGATCAATACGGAGCTTCCCTCTGAGGAAACAAAGGAATCTGAGACTCATTTAGAGACCATAGAGATTCCATTGAACCTCCTTATGCCATTCATGAGCTCTGATGAGTATTCCTCTTTTGAAGTGAATAAGGATGTCACTGAAGAGTAAACTGCCAAGTTTCTTGGTGCAATCATGAAGCTGAATGCCAAATTATTTGGTATTGAAACTTGGGAAGATGAACCTCCCTTGTTCACCAATGAACTAAGTGATTTGGATCAACTGACATTGCCTCAGAAGAGACAGGATCCTGGAAAGTTCATAATACCTTGTACCATAGGCACCATGATCTTTAAGGCTCTGTGTGACCTTGGTTCAGGGATAAACCTCATATCCCTCTCTGTAATAGAGAAACTGGGAATCTATGGGGTGCAAGCTGCTAAAATCTCATTAGAGATGGCAGACAATTCAAGAAAATAAGCCTATGGACAAGTAGAGGATGTGTTAGTAAAGGTTGAAGGCCTTTACATCCCTGCTGATTTCATAGTCCTGGATACTGGAAAGGAAGAGGATGAATCCATCATCCTAGGAAGACCTTTCCTAGCCACAGCAAGAGCTGTGATTGATGTGGACAGAGGAGAATTGATCCTTCAATTGAATAAGGACAACCTTGTGTTTACAACTCAAGGATCTCTCTCTGCATCCATGGAGAGGAAGTAGAAAAAGCTTCTCTCAAAGCAGAGTCAAACAAAGCCCCCACAGTCAAACTCTAAGTTTGGTGTTGGGAGGCCACAACCAAACTCTAAGTTTGGTGTTGGAGGGTCTCAACAATGCTCTGAACATCTATGAGGCTCCATGAGAGCCCACTGTCAAGCTATTGACATTAAAGAAGCGCTTGTTGGGAGGCAACCCAATTTTTATTTATCTAACTATATTTTTCTTAGTTATATGTCTTTATAGGTTCATGATCATGTGGAGTCACAAAATAAATATAAAAATTGAAAACAGAATCAAAGACAGCAGAAGAAAAATCACACCCTGGAGGAAGCACCTGCCTGGCGTTCAACGCCAGAACAGAGCATGGTTCTGGCACTGAACGCCCAAAATGGGCAGTGTCTGGGCATTGAACGCCCAAAATGGGCATCATCTGGGCGTTTGAACGCCAGAAATGCACCCTGGAGAAGAGCTGGCGCTGAACGCCCAGAACAAGCATGGTTCTGGCGTTCAACGCCAGAAATGGGTAACAAATGGGCGTTGAACGCCCAAAATGGGCACCAACCTGGCGCTGAACGCCCAGAGTTGGGTGCAAGGGCATTTTACATGCCTAAATTGGTGCAGGGATGTAAATGCCTTGACACCTCAAGATCTGTGGACCTCACAGGATCATCCCAGGATCTGTGGACCCCACAGGATCCCCACCTTCCTTCCTCATAATCCTAGTTTTTTTTCCACATCTTCTTCTTCATCTATTCCTTCTTCTTTTACATGCCCCTCTCTGTAATAGAGAAACTGGGAATCTATGGGGTGCAAGCTGCTAAAATCTCATTAGAGATGGCAGGCAATTCAAGAAAACAGGCCTATGGACAAGTAGAGGACGTGTTAGTAAAGGTTGAAGGCCTTTACATCCCTGCTAATTTGATTGTCCTGGATACTGGAAAGGAAGAGGATGAATCCATCATCCTAGGAAGACCTTTCCTAGCCACAGCAAGAGCTGTGATTGATGTGGACAGAGGAGAATTGATCCTTCAATTGAATAAGGACAACCTTGTGTTTACAACTCAAGGATCTCTCTCTGCATCCATGGAGAGGAAGTAGAAAAAGCTTCTCTCAAAGCAGAGTCAAACAAAGCCCCCACAGTCAAACTCTAAGTTTGGTGTTGGGAGGCCACAACCAAACTCTAAGTTTGGTGTTGAACTCCCATATCCAAACTCTAAGTTTGGTGTTGGAGGGTCTCAACAATGCTCTGAACATCTGTGAGGCTCCATGAGAGCCCACTGTCAAGCTATTGACATTAAAGAAGCGCTTGTTGGGAGGCAACCTAATTTTTATTTATCTAACTATATTTTTCTTAGTTATATGTCTTTATAGGTTCATGATCATGTGGAGTCACAAAATAAATATAAAAATTGAAAACAGAATCAAAGATAGCAGAAGAAAAATCACACCCTGGAGGAAGCACCTGCCTGGCGTTCAACGCCAGAACAGAGCATGGTTCTGGCACTGAACGCCCAAAATGGGCAGTGTCTGGGCATTGAACGCCCAAAATGGGCACCATCTGGGCGTTTGAACGCCAGAAATGCACCCTGGAGAAGAGCTGGCGCTGAACGCCCAGAACAAGCATGGTTCTGGCGTTCAACGCCAGAAATGGGCAACAAATGGGCGTTGAACGCCCAAAATGGGCACCAACCTGGCGCTGAACGCCCAGAGTTGGGTGCAAGGGCATTTTACATGCCTAAATTGGTGTAGGGATGTAAATGCCTTGACACCTCAAGATCTGTGGACCTCACAGGATCATCTCAGGATCTGTGGACCCCACAGAATCCCCACCTTCCTTCCTCATAATCCTAGTTTTTTTATTCCACATCTTCTTCTTCATCTATTCCTTCTTCTTTTGCTCGAGGGTAAGAACATTCTAAGTTTGGTGTGGTAAAATAATTATGTAAAGGATCTATAGCTCAGTGGTAGAACATGTGGCTACAAATCAAGAGATCCCTGAGATACCTCAGGGGATGCACTTCCCTCCACATAGTTATTGGAAGCAACTGAGGATATAAATACCAAAAATCACTAGGAATCAAGCCACAAAGGCAAGGAAGAGACATAGAAGAGCTCAAGAACATCATTGGTTCCTCAAGAAGGAAACGCCATCATCACTAAGGTGGACTCATTCCTTGCTCTTACTTTCTCTGTTTTTCGTTTTCTATGTTAAGTGCTTATCTATGTTTGTGTCTTCATTACATGATCATTAGTATTTAGTAACTTTGTCTTAAAGTTATGAATGTCCTATGAATCCATCACCTCTCTTAAATGAAAAATGTTTTTAAATCAAAAGAACAAGAAGTACATGAGTTTCGAATTTATCCTTGAACTTAGTTTAATTATATTGATGTGGTGACAATGCTTTTTGTTTTCTGAATGAATGCTTGAACAGTGCATATGTCTTTTGAAGTTGTTGTTTAAGAATGTTAAATATGTTGGCTCTTGAAAGAATGATGACAAGGAGACATGTTATTTGATAATCTGAAAAATCATAAAAATGATTCTTGAAGCAAGAAAAAGCAGCAAAGAACAAAGCTTGCAGAAAAAAAAAATATAGGCGGAAAAAAAAAAGAAGAAAGAAAAAGCAAAAGCAAGCAGAAAAAGCCAAAGCTCTTAAAACCAGGAGGCAAGAGCAAAAAGCCAATAACCCTTAAAACCAAAAGGCAAGGGCAAATAAAAAGGATCCCAAGGCTTTGAGCATCAGTGGATAGGAGGGCCTAAAGGAATAAAATCCTGGTCTAAGCGGCTAAACCAAGCTGTCCCTAACCATGTGCTTGTGGCGTGTAGGTGTCAAGTAAAAACTTGAGACTGAGCGGTTAAAATCAAGGTCCAAACCAAAAAAGAAAAAAAGAGTGTGCTTAAGAACCTTGGACACCTCTAATTGGGGACTTTAGCAAAGTTGAGTCACAATCTGAAAAGGTTCACCCAGTTATGTGTCTGTGGCATTTATGTATCCGGTGGTAATACTGAAAAACAAAGTGCTTAGGGCCACGGCCAAGACTCATAAAGAAGCTGTGTTCAAGAATTATCATACTGAACTAGGAGAATCAATAACACTATTTGAACTCTGAGTTCCTATAGATGCCAATCATTCTGAACCTCAATGGATAGAGTGAGATGCCAAAACTATTCAAGAGGCAAAAAGCTATAAATCCCGCTCATTTGATTGGAGCTATGTTTCATTGATAGTTTGGAATTTATAGTATATTCTCTTCTTTTTATCCTATTTGATTTTCAGTTGCTTGGGGACAAGCAACAATTTAAGTTTGGTGTTGTGATGAGCGGATAATTTATACGCTTTTTGACATTGTTTTTAGTATGTTTTTAGTAGGATCTAGTTACTTTTAGGGATGTTTTCATTAGTTTTTATGTTAAATTCACATTTTTGGACTTTACTATGAGTTTGTGTGTTTTTCTGTGATTTCAGGTATTTTCTAGCTGAAATTGAGGGACTTGAGCAAAAATCAGATTCAGAGGTTGAAGAAGGACTGTTGATGTTGTTGGATTCTGACCTCCCTGCACTCAAAGTAGATTTTCTGGAGCTACAGAACTCAAAATGGCACGCTTCCAATTGCGTTAGAAAGTAGACATCCAGGGCTTTCCAGAAATATATAATAGTCCATACTTTGGCCAAGTTTAGATGACGCAAACTGGTGTTAAACGCCAGTTCTCTGCCCAATTCTGGCGTCCAACGCCAGAAAAGGATCCAAAACCAGAGTTGAACGCCCAAACTGGCACAAAAGCTGGCGTTCAACTCCAAGGAGGACCTCTACACGTGCAACACTCAAAGCTCAGCCCAAGCACACACCAAGTGGGCCCCGGAAGTGGATTTATGCATCAATTACTTACTTCTGTAAACCCTAGTAGCTAGTTTATTATAAATAGGACCTCTTACTATTGTATTAGACATCCTGGATTGTATTTTTGATCCTGTGATCACGTTTTGGGGGCTGGCCATCTCGGCCATGCCTGGACCTTTCACTTATGTAATTTTAATGGTAGAGTTTCTACACTCCATAGATTAAGGTGTGGAGCTCTGTTGTTCCTCAAAGATTAATGCAAAGTACTACTGTTTTCTATTCAATTCATCTTATTTCGCTTCTAAGATATTCATTCGCACTTCAACCTGAATGTGATGAACGTGACAATCATCATCATTCCTTATGAATGTGTGCCTGACAACCACTTCCGTTCTACCTTAGATTGAATGAGTATCTCTTAGATCTCTTAATCGGAATCTTCGTGGTGTAAGCTAGAATGATGGCAGCATTCAAGAGAATCCGGAAGGTCTAAACCTTGTCTGTGGTATTCCGAGTAGGATTCAATGATTGAATGACTGTGACGAGCTTCAAACTCACGATTGCTGGGCGTAGTGACAGACGCAAAAGGATAGTAAATCCTATTCCAGCAGGATCGAGAACCGACAGATGAATAGCCGTGCCGTGACAGGGTGCATTGACCATTTTCACTGAGAGGATAATATGAAACCATTGACAAAGGTGATGCCCCCAAACGATTAGCCGTGCCATGACAGGGCATTTGGATCATTTTCCCGAGAGAAGACCGAAAGTAGCCATTGACAATGGTGATGTATCACATAAAGCCAGCCATGGAAAGGAGTAAGACTGATTGGATGAAGGCAGCAGGAAAGCAAAGGTTCAGAGGAACAAAAAGCATCTCTATTCGCTTATCTAAAATTCTCACCAATGAATTACATAAGTATTTCTATCCTTTATTATTTATCTTTTAATTATCTAATCTAATCACATTTAACCCTACCTGACTGAGATTTGCAAGGTGACCATAGCTTGCTTCATACCAACAATCTCCGTGGGATTCGACCCTTACTCACGTAAGGTATTACTTGGACGACCCAGTGCACTTGCTGGTTAGTTGTGCGAAGTTGTGAACCATGGTATTGGCACCAAGTTTTTGGCGCCATTACCAGGGAAAGAAAGAGCAATGAATTTTACATAATTAAAGTGTAATCACAATTTCTGCGCACCAGACATCATAGTGTTAGGACATGTAGTCTCTAGTGAAGGCATTTCTGTGGACCCGGCCAAGGTCGATGTTATTACTACTTTGCCTCACCCCTCATTCGTGAGGGAGGTCCGCTCGTTTTTGGGACATGCAGGATTTTACAGGCGCTTCATCAAGGACTTCAGCAGGATTGCTTTGCCATTGTCGCGCCTAAAGATGTGGATTTTGAGTTTGACAGTGAGTGTGTGAAAGCATTTGAAGAGTTAAGGAAAGGTCTCACCATAGCACCGATTGTGCGAGGCCCCAATTGGACGTTGCCATTCGAGATAATGTGCGATGCGTCAAACTATGCTGTAGGTGCCGCGCTTGCACAGCGCGAGGGTAAACTCCCTTAAGTCATTGCTTACTCTTCTAAGACACTAGATGCAGCACAATCCAACTATACCACTACTGAAAAAGAACTCTTTGCCATTGTTCATGCTTTAGATAAATTCAGATCTTATTTGCTAGGTTCAAAGACAGTGGTATATACGGATCATGCAGCTTTAAAGTACTTATTGACAAAGAATGAGTCAAAGCCTAGACTCATACGTTGGATCTTGCTTTTGCAAGAATATGACATTGAGATTAAGGACCGGAGTGGATCTCAAAACCTGGTTGCGGATCATTTAAGCCGCATTGAGAATTTAAAAATTGATCCATTTCCGATCAATGACTCATTCCTATTGGATAGTTTGCATGCTGTGTCGGATAGCCTTCCTTGGTTTGCCCCAATGACAAACTACTTGGTTGCAAGAATCTTCCCTCCCAACCTTTCGAAAAACCAAAGGGACAAGTTGAGGAGTGATTCCAAATACTATATTTGGGATGACCCTCACTTGTAGAAGAGAGGTGTGGACCAAGTAATCCGAAGGTGTGTCCCGGAATCCGAATTCCAACCAATTCTTGAAGCTTGCCATTCGTCCGAATGTGGTGGCCACTTTGGCCCACAAAGGACCGCTAAAAAAGTGTTGGATTGTGGATTCTGGTAGCCAACCTTATTCAAGGATGCTAACCGGTTATGTGTGTCTTGCCATCAGTGTCAGAAGTCAGGAAACGCATCCCAGAGGGATGAAATGCCTCAGCAACCTATGTTGTTCTGCGAGATATTTGATGTATGGGGCATTGACTTTATGGGACCGTTTTCCAACACTAGTGGGTATTTGTATATTCTGTTAGCGGTTGACTACATATCAAAGTGGGTAGAGGCCGTGCCTACCCGACTTGATGACGTCAATACCGTTGTTTCTTTCATACAGAATCATATTGTATGCCGTTATGGGTCGCCACGAGCAATCGTGAGCGACCAAGGATCCCACTTTTGTAACAGGAAAGTAGAAGCATTGCTCAAGCGCTATGGAGTGACGCATAAGGTTGCTACTGCTTACCATCCGCAAACAAATTGGCAAGCGAAAGTGTCCAACCGGGAGATCAAGAGAATCTTGGAAAAAGTGGTCAATCCACAAAGAAAGGATTGGAGCCTCCGGTTAGGGGATGCACTATGGGCATATAGGACGGTGGTGCACGAAATTGTTATCTCTGGTAATGGCTCCAACAACTTGGTGCTCTAATCTCAATTCATAATTTGTCACAACTTCGATACAACTAACCAGCAAGTGCACTGGGTCGTCCAAGTAATAAACCTTACGTGAGTAAGGGTCGATCCCACGGAGATTGTTGGTATGAAGCAAGCTATGGTCACCTTGTAAATCTCAGTCAGGCGGATAATAATTGATTATGGAGTTTTCGAAAATAATACTAATTAAATAGAAACTAAGGATAGAAATACTTATGTAAATCATTGGTGATAATTTCAGATAAGCGTATGGAGATGCTTTCGTCCCTCTGAACCTCTGCTTTCCCGCTGTCTTCATCCAATCAGTCTTACTCCTTTCCATGGCAAGCTTTATGCAAGGGCATCACCATTGTCAGTGGCTACAATCCCCTCCTCTTGTGAAAATGGTCCAAATGCTCTGTCACGGCACGGCTAATCATCTGAGGTTCCCGATAATACTGGAATAGGATTTACTATCCTTTTGCGTCTATCACTACGCCCAGCACTCGCGAGTTTGAAGTACGTCACAGCCATCCCTTCCCGGATCCTACTCGAAATACCACAGACAAGGTTTAGACTTTCCGGACCTCAGGAATGGCCATCCATGGGTTCTAACTTATACCACGAAGATCCTGATTAAGAGATCCAAGAGATATTCATTCTAGCTTGTTCGCATGTAGAACGGAAGTGTTTGTTAGGCACGCGTTCATAAGGGAGAATGATGATGAGCATCACATAATCATCACATTCATCATGTTCTTGGGTGCGAATAGATATCTTAGAAGTGGAATAAGTTGAATTGAATAGAAAGACAGTAGTACTTTGCATTAATCTTTGAGGAACAGCAAAGCTCCACACCTTAATCTATGGAGTGTAGAAACTCTACCGTTGAAAATACATAAGTGAAAGGTTCAGGCATGGCCAAGAGGCCAGCCCTCAAACGTGATCTAAGATAGCATACAACTGATCAAAGATATCTAATACAGTAGTAAAAAGTCCTATTTATAATAAACTAGCTACTAGGGTTTACAGAAGTAGGTAATTGATGCATAAATCCACTTCCGGGGCCCACTTGGTGTGTTCTTGGACTGAGCTTGAAGTCTACACGTGGAGAGGTCATTCTTGGAGTTGGACGCCACCTTTTGTGCCATTTTGGGCGTTGAACTCCACTTTGCAACTTGTTTCTGGCTCTGGACGCTAGAATTGGGCAGAGAGCTGGCGTTGAACGCCAGTTTGCGTCCACTAAACGTGGGCAAAGTATGTACTATTATATATTGCTGGAAAGCTCTGAATGTCTACTTTCCAACGCAATTGGAAGCTCGCCATTTTGAGTTTTGTAGATCCAGAAAATTCATTTTGAGTGCAGGGATGTCAGAATCCAACAGCATCAGTAGTCCTTCTTCAACCTCTGAATCTGATTTTTGCTCAAGTCCCTCAATTTCAGCCAGAAAATACCTGAAATCACAGAAAAACACACAAACTCATAGTAAAGTCCAGAAATGTGAATTTAACATAAAAACTAATGAAAACATCCCTAAAAGTAACTAGATTCTACTAAAAACATACTAAAAACAATGCCAAAAAGCGTATAAATTATCCGCTCATCACAACACCAAACTTAAATTGTTGCTTGTCCCCAAGCAACTGAAAATCAAATAGGATAAAAAGAAGAGAATATACTATAAATTCCAAACTATCAATGAAACATAGCTCCAATTAAATGAGCGGGACTTATAGCTTTTTGCCTCTTGAATAGTTTTGGCATCTCACTTTATCCATTGAAGTTCAGAATGATTGGCTTCTATAGGAACTCAGAGTTCAGATAGTGTTATTGATTCTCCTAGTTCAGTATGATGATTCTTGAACACAGCTTCTTTATGAGTCTTGGCCATGGCCCTAAGCACTTTGTTTTCCAGTATTACCACTGGATACATAAATGCCACAGACACATAATTGGGTGAACCTTTTCAGATTGTGACTCAGCTTTTCTAAAGTCCCCAATTAGAGGTGTCCAGGGTTCTTAAGCACACTCTTTTTTTTGCTTTGGACGTTGACTTTAACCGCTCAGTCTCAAGTTTTCACTTGACACCTACACGCCACAAGCACATGGTTAGGGACAGCTTGGTTTAGCCGCTTAAGCCAGGATTTTATTCCTTTAGGCCCTCCTATCCACTGATGCTCAAATCCTTGGGATCCTTTTTATTTGCCCTTGCCTTTTGGTTTTAAGGGTTACTGGCTTTTTGCTCTTGCCTCTTGGTTTTAAGAGCTTTGGCTTTTTCTCCTTGCTTTTTCTTTCTATTTTTTTTCGCCTAAATTTTTTTTTCTCTTTTTTTTTTTCTGCAAGCTTTGTTCTTTGCTGCTTTTTCTTGCTTCAAGAATCATTTTTATGATTTTTTAGATTATCAAATAACATGTCTCCTTATCATCATTCTTTCAAGAGCCAACATATTTAACATTCTTAAACAACAACTTCAAAAGACATATGCACTGTTCAAGCATTCATTCAGAAAACAAGAAGCATTGTCACCACATCAATATAATTAAACTAAGTTCAAGGATAAATTCGAAACTCATGTACTTCTTGTTCTTTTGAATTAAAACATTTTTCATTTAAGAGAGGTGATGGATTTATAGGACATTCATAACTTTAAGACAAAGTTACTAACTACTAATGATCATGTAATGAAGACACAAACACGGATAAGCACTTAACATAGAAAACGAAAAACAGAAGAAATAAGAACAAGGAATGAATCCACCTTAGTGATGGTGGCGTTTCCTTCTTGAGGAACCAATGATGTCCTTGAGCTCTTCTATGTCTCTTCCTTGTCTTTGTTGCTCCTCCCTCATTGCTTTTTGATCTTCTCTTATTTCATGAAGGATGATGGAGTGCTCTTGATGTTCCATCCTTAGTTGTCCCATGTTGGAGCTTAATTCTCCTAGGGAGGTGTTGATTTGCTCCCAATAGTTTTGTGGAGGAAAATGCATTTGAGGCATCTCCGGGATCTCATGGTGATGAGCTTCATGCGCCTCTTGAGCTCCATGAATGGGCTCTCTTGCTTGCTCCATCTTCTTCTTAGTGATGGGCTTCTCTTCCTCAATGTGAATGTCTCCTTCTATGAAAGCTCCAGCTGAGTAACATAGATGGCAAATGAGATGAGGAAAAGCTAGCCTTGCCCCAGGAGAGGGCTTTTCGGCTATTTTGTAGAGTTCAAGGGAGATGACTTCATGAACTTCTACTTCCTCTCCAATCATGATGCTATGGATCATGATGGCCCGATCCACAGTAACTTCAGATCGGTTGCTAGTGGGGATGATGGAGTGTTGGATGAACTCTAACCATCCTCTAGCCACAGGCTTGAGGTCCAATCTTCTTAGTTGAACCGGCTTGTCTTTGGAGTCAATCTTCCATTGAGCTCCTTCCACACATATGTCCATGAGGACTTGGTCCAACCTTTGATTAAAGTTGACCCTTCTAGTGTAGGGGCGTTCATCTCCTTGCATCATAGGCAAGTTAAACGCCAACCTCACATTTTCCGAACTAAAATCCAAGTATTTCCCCCGAACCATTGTAACATAGTTCTTTGGATCCGGGTTCTTACTTTGATCATGGTTCTTGGTGATCCATGCATTGGGATAGAACTCTTGAACCATTAGGATGCCGACTTGTTGGATGGGATTTGTTAGAACTTCCCAACCTCTTCTTTGAATTTCATGTCGGATCTCCGGATACTCATTTCTTTTGAGTTTGAAAGGGACCTCGGGGATCACCTTTTTCTTGGCCACAACATCATAGAAGTGGTCTTGATGAGCTTTGGAGATGAATCTTTCCATCTCCCATGACTCGGAGGTGGAAGCTTTTGTCTTCCCTTTCCCTTTTCTAGAGGATTCTCCGGTCTTAGGTGCCATCAATGGTAATGGAAAAACAAAAAGCTTATGCTTTTACCACACCAAACTTAGAATATTGCTCGCCCTCGAGCAAGAAAAGAAAGAATTAGATGAAGAAGAAGAAGAAAATATGGAGAAGAGGGGGGAGGTATGTTTCGGCCAAGAAGGAAAGAGAGGGTTGTGTTGTGTGAAAATGAAGAAGAATGGAGGGCTATATATAAGGAAGGGAGGGGGGTTAAGTTTCGGCCATATAGGGTGGGGTTGGGTGGGAAATTGATTTTGAATTTTGAAGGTAGGTGGAGTTTATGAGGTAGGTTTATGGGGAAGAATGGATGGATGTGAGTGGTGAAGAGGTGATGGGGAAGAGAGATTAAGGTGATTGGTGAGGGGTTTTGGGGAAGAGTGTTAATGGGATTGTGTGAAAGAGGGGTGAGAAGAAGTAAGTGGAGGTAGGTGGGGATCCTGTAGGGTCCACAGATCCTGAGGTGATCCTGTGGGGTCCACAGATCCTGAGGTGCTTAAGGATTTACAACCTTGCACCAAATTAGGCATATAAAATGCCTTTGCACACAACTCTGGGCGTTCAGCGCCAGATTGGTGCTTGTTCTGGGCGTTGAACGCCCATTTGTTGCCCATTTCTGGCGTTGAACGCCAGAACCATGCTTGTTCTGGGCGTTCAGCGCCAGCTCTTCTCCAGGGTGCATTTCTGGCGTTCAAACGCCCAGATGATGCCCATTTCTGGTGTTCAGCGCCAGAACCATGCTCTGTTCTGGCATTGAACGCCCAAAACATGCTTCTTACTGGCGTTTAAACGCCAGTAAGGCCTTCCTCCGGGGTGTGATTTTTCTTCTGTTGTTTTTGATTCTGTTTTCAATTTTTTTTTATTTATTTTGTGACTCCACATGATCATGTACCTATAAAGACATATAACTAATAAAAATATAAATAAATAAAAATTGGGTTGCCTCCCAACAAGCGCTTCTTTAATGTCAATAGCTTGACAGTGGGCTCTCATGGAGCCTCACAGATGTGCAGAGCTTTGTTGAGACTCTCCAACACCAAACTTAGAGTTTGGATATGGGAGTTCAACACCAAACTTAGAGTTTGGTTGTGGCCTCCCAACACCAAACTTAGAGTTTGACTGTGGGGGCTTTGGTTGACTCTGCTTTGAGAGAAGCTTTTTCTGCTTCCTCTCCATGGATGCAGAGAGAGATCCTTGAGTTGTAAACATAAGGTTGTCCTCATTTATTTGAAGGATCAATTCTCCTCTGTCCACATCAATCACAGCTCTTGCTGTTGCCAGGAAAGGTCTTCTTAGGATGATGGATTCATCCTCATCCTTCCCAGTATCTAGGACTATGAAATCTATAGGGATGTAAAGGCCTTCAACCTTTACTAACACGTCCTCTACTTGTCCATAAGTCTGTTTTCTTGAATTATCTGCCATCTCTAATGAGATTTTAGCAGTTTGCACCCCATAGATTCCCAATTTCTCTATTACAAAGAGGGGCATGAGGTTTATCCCTGAACCAAGGTCACACAGAGCCTTAAAGATCATGGTGCCTATGGTACAAGGTATTATGAACTTTCCAGGATCCTGTTTCTTCTTAGGCAATGTCAGTTGATCCAGATCACTTAGTTCATTGGTGAACAAGGGAGGTTCATCTTCCCAAGTATCAATACCAAATAATTTGGCATTTAGCTTCATGATTGCACCAAGGAACTTGGCAACTTGCTCTTCAGTAACATCCTCATTCTCTTCAGAAGAGGAATACTCATCAAAGCTCATGAATGGCATAAGGAGGTTCAATGGAATCTCTATGGTCTCTAAATGAGCCTCAGAGTCCTTTGGTTCCTCAGAGGGAAGCTCCTTATTGATCACTGGACGTCCCAGGAGGTCTTCCTCCTTGGGATTCACGTCCTCTCCTTCCCTTACAGGTTTGGCCATGGTGCTTATGTCAATGGCCTTGCACTCTCCTTTTGGATTCTCTTCTGTATTGCTTGGGAGGGTACTAGGAGGGATTTCAGTGATCCTTTTACTCAGCTGGCCCACTTGTGCTTCCAAATTTCTAATGGAAGACCTTGTTTCATTCATGAAACTTACAGTGGCCTTGGATAGATCAGAGACTAAGTTTGCTAAATTAGAGGTACTTTGTTCAGAGTTCTCTATCTGTTGCTGAGTGGATGATGGAAAAGGTTTATTATTGTTAAACCTGTTTCTTCCACCATTATTAAAGCTTTGTTGAGGCTTTTGATCCTTCCATGAGAGATTTGGATGATTTCTCCATGATGGATTATAGGTGTTTCCATATGGTTCACCCATGTAATTTACCTCTGCTATTGTAGGGTTCTCAGGATCATAAGCTTCTTCTTCATAAGAAGCCTCTTGAGTACTGTTGGATGCAGCTTGCATTCCAGTCAGACTCTGTGAAATCATATTGACTTGCTGAGTCAATATTTTGTTCTGAGCCAATATGGCATTCAGAGTATCAATTTCAAGAACTCCCTTCTTCATAGGCGTCCCATTACTCACAGGATTCCTCTCAGAAGTGTACATGAACTGGTTATTTGCAACCATGTTAATGAGTTCTTGAGCTTCTGTAGGCGTTTTCTTTAGGTGAATGGATCCACCTGCAGAAGTATCCAATGACATCTTTGATAGCTCAGATAAACCATCATAGAATATATCCAGGATGGTCCATTCTAAAAGCATGTCAGAAGGATACTTTTTGGTCAACTGTTTGTATCTTTCCCAAGCTTCATAGAGGGATTCACCATCTTTTTGTTTGAAGGTTTGAACATCCACTCTAAGCTTGCTCAGCTTTTGAGGAGGAAAGAACTTGGCTAAGAAAGCCGTGACCAGCTTATCCCAAGAGTTCAGGCTGTCTTTAGGTTGAGAGTCCAACCATATTCTAGCTCTGTCTCTTACAGCAAAAGGGAAAAGCATGAGCCTGTAGACTTCAGGATTTACTCCATTAGTCTTAACAGTATCACAGATCTGCAAGAATTCAGTTAAGAACTGAAAAAGGATCTTCAGATGGAAGTCCATGAAACTTGCAGTTTTGTTGCATCAGAGAAACTAGCTGAGGTTTCAGCTCAAAATTGTTTGCTCCAATGGTAGGAATGGAGATGCTTCTTCCGTGTAAATTGGAATTAGGTGCAGTAAAGTCACCAAGCATTCTCCTTGCATTATTGTTGTTGGGTTCGGCTGCCATCTCCTTTACTTGTTCGAAATTTTCAATAAGGTTGTCTCTGGATTATTGTAATTTAGCTTCTCTTAGTTTTCTCTTCAGAGTCCTTTCAGGTTCTGGATCAGCTTCAACAAGAATGCCTTTTTCTTTGTCCTTGCTCATAAGAAAGAGAAGAGAAAAAGAAAAGAAGAGGAATCCTCTATGTCACAGTAAAGAGGTTCCTTATTGTTAGTAGAAGAAGAAAAGACGAAAAAATTCGAACACAGATAGAAGAGGGGGTTCGAATTTGGTGAGTGATGTGAGGAAGAGATGTTAGTAGATGAATAAATAAATAGACTAAGATGAGAGAGGGAGAGGATTTTCGAAAATTATTTTTGAAAAAGAGTTAGTGATTTTCGAAAATAGTTTTAGAAAAAGGTTAGTAATTTTCGAAAATTAAAATCAAAAATTAAAATAATTAGTTAAATAAAAAAAAGAAATTTTGAAAAAGGGGGAAGATATTTTCGAAAATTAGAGAGAGAGAGTTAGTTAGGTGGTTTTGAAAAAGATAAGAAATAAACAAAAAAGTTAGTTAGTTAGTTGAAACAAATTTGAAAATCAATTTTGAAAAGATAAGAAGATAAGAAGTTAGAAGAGATATTTTGAAATCAAATTTTGAAAAAGATAAGATGAGAAGATATTTTTGAAAAGATATGATTGAAATTGGTTTTGAAAACGATTTGATTTTTAAAATCACAATTAATGACTTGATTCACAAGAAATCACAAGATATGATTCTAGAACTTAAAGTTTGAATCTTTCTTAACAAGTAAGTAACAAACTTGAAATTTTTGAATCAAAACATTAATTGATGATGTTATTTTCGAAAATATGATATAAAAATAAGAAAAAGATTTTTGAAAAATATTTTTAAAATTTTTGAAAATAACTAAGAAAAATGAAAAAGTTTTGATTTTTGAAAAAGATTTTGAAAAAAATAAGATTTTTTTAAATTGAAAATTTGATTTGACTCATAAAAACAACTAGATTTTAAAAATTTTTGAAAAAGTCAACTCAAATTTTCGAATTTTATGGGAGAAAAAGGGGAAGATATTTTTTTTTATTTTTGAATTTTTATGATGAGAGAGAAAAACAAAAAATGATGCAATGCATGAAAGTTATGGATCAAAACAATGAATGCATGCAAGAATGCTATGAATGTCAAGATGAATACCAAGAACACTATGAAGATCATGATGAACATCAAGAACACATTTTTGAAAAATTTTTAATGCAAAGAAAACATGCAAGACACCAAACTTAGAATTCTTTAATGCTTAGACATAAAGAATTCAGGAATGCATATGAAAAACAAGAAAAGACACACAACATGCAAATGCAAAGATCAAACAAGAAGACTTACCAAGAACAACTTGAAGATCATGAAGAACACTATGAATGCATGAAAATTTTCGAAAAATGCAAGATGAGTATGCAATTGACACCAAACTTATAACTTGACTAAAGACTCAAACAAGAAACATGAAATATTCTTGAATTTTATGATTTTCTAATTTTTTTGTATTTTTTTCGAAAATTAATTGAAAAACAAAAATAAGGATTCCAAAATTTTTAATATGAATTCCAGGAATCTTGCCATGTTAGTCTAAAGCTCCAATCTGAGGGTTAGACATGGCTTAATAGCCAGTCAAGCTTTAGCAGAACTTTACATTCAGCAGCCAATTTGCTAAGAAAGATAAAGAAGCTCTTCTCTTGAGTCCAAAAGAATTGAGACATGGCTTTACAGCCAGCCAGGCTTCAACATGCTTCATAAAACACTAGAATTCATTCTTAAAAATTTTGAAGAAAAATAATTTTTTGAAAATATTTTTTTTTCGAAAACAAAGGAAAATTTATTTTTTTTTGAAAAATTTTTGAAAAATTTTTGAAAAGAAAACGAAAAGAAAGTTACCCAATCTGAGCAACAAGATGAACCGTCAGTTGTCCAAACTCGAACAATCCCCGGCAACGGCGCCAAAAACTTGGTGCACGAAATTGTGATCTCTGGTAATGGCTCCAACAACTTGGTGCTCTAATCTCAATTCATAATTTGTCACAACTTCGATACAACTAACCAGCAAGTGCATTGGGTCGTCCAAGTAATAAACCTTATGTGAGTAAGGGTCGATCCCACGGAGATTGTTGGTATGAAGCAAGCTATGGTCACCTTGTAAATCTCAGTCAGGCGGATAATAATTGATTATGGAGTTTTCGAAAATAATACTAATTAAACAGAAACTAAGGATAGAAATACTTATGTAAATCATTGGTGAGAATTTCAGATAAGCGTATGGAGATGCTTTCGTCCCTCTGAACCTCTGCTTTCCCACTGTCTTCATCCACTCAGTCTTACTCCTTTCCATGGCAAGCTTTATGCAAGGGCATCACCGTTGTCAGTGGCTACAATCCCCTCCTCTTGTGAAAATGGTCCAAATGCTCTGTCACGGCATGGCTAATCATCTGAGGTTCCCGATCATACTGAAATAGGATTTACTATCCTTTTGCGTCTGTCACTACGCCCAGCACTCGCGAGTTTGAAGTACGTCACAGCCATCCCTTCCCGGATCCTACTCGAAATACCACAGACAGGGTTTAGACTTCCCGAACCTCAGGAATGGCCATCCATGGGTTCTAACTTATACCACGAAGATCCTGATTAAGTGATCCAAGAGATATTCATTCTAGCTTGTTCACATGTAGAACGGAAGTGTTTGTCAGGCACGCGTTCATAAGGGAGAATGATGATGAGCATCACATAATCATCACATTCATCATGTTCTTGGGTGCGAATGGATATCTTAGAAGCGGAATAAGTTGAATTGAATAGAAAGACAGTAGTACTTTGCATTAATCTTTGAGGAACAGCAGAGCTCCACACCTTAATCTATGGAGTGTAGAAACTCTACCGTTGAAAATACATAAGTGAAAGGTTCAGGCATGGCCGAGAAGCCAGCCCTCAAATGTGATCTAAGATAGCATACAACTGATCAAAGATATCTAATACAGTAGTAAAAAGTCCTATTTATAATAAACTAGCTACTAGGGTTTTGGTGTGTGCTTGGGCTGAGCTTGAAGTCTACACGTGGAGAGGTCATTCTTGGAGTTGGACGCCACCTTTTGTGCCATTTTGGGCGTTGAACTCCACTTTGCAACTTGTTTCTGGCGCTGGACGCCAGAATTGGGCAGAGAGCTGGCGTTGAACGCCAGTTTGCGTCATCTAAACTTGGGCAAAGTATGGACTATTATATATTTCTGGAAAGCCCTGGATGTCTACTTTCCAACGCAATTGGAAGCGCGCCATTTGGAGTTCTGTAGCTCCAGAATATCCATTTTGAGTGCATGGAGGTCAGAATCCAACAGCATCAGCAGTCCTTCTTCAACCTCTGAATCTGATTTTTGCTCAAGTCCCTCAATTTCAGCCAGAAAATACCTGAAATCACAGAAAAACACACAAACTCATAGTAAATTCCAGAAATGTGAATTTAACATAAAAACTAATGAAAACATCCCTAAAAGTAACTAGATTCTACTAAAAACATACTAAAAACAATGCCAAAAAGCGTATAAATTATCCGCTCATCAGATGGCCTACAAGACCCCGATAGGGATGAGCCCTTTCCGGATCGTCTATGGTAAGGCATGCCACCTTTCGGTGGAGATTGAGCATCGAGCCTATTGGGCGGTAAAGCAGTGCAACATGGATCTAGCCAAGGCAGGTGAAGCTAGGAAGCTACAATTAGAGGAGCTTGAATGCTTGAGGAATGAGTCATATGAGAATGCCCGAATCTACAAAGAAAAGACTAAAGCATTCCATGACCATCACATTCGGAGGAAGGACTTTCAAGAGGGAGATGACGTCCTTCTCTGCAACTCAAGGCTCCGATTTATGCCTGGCAAGCTCCGCTCTAGATGGGAAGGACCTTTCAAGGTGAAGGAGATGAAGCCCTACGGAGTGGTGGAATTGTTTGATCCCAAAAGTGAAGCGACTTTCAAGGTGAATGGACATAGAGTGAAGAAGTATCATGGTTGCAAGCCTCCAAGAGAGCTAGAGGTGTACATATTGCAGGATGCACCAAGAAGAAAGGAAGCTTAAGAGAAGGACCGTCCAACTTAAGGACGTTAAAGAAAAGTGCTTGGTGGGAGGCACCCCACCATGGTAAGATCTTCCTTGTTTATACCATCTTCTTAGTATTTCTGGTTTCTTGTGAATTTTAGGATCTTTTTTTGATTGATTGAGTGCATAGAGATGTTACTTTTGCTGATTTTATTGGGTAGAAAAAATGTTCTTGTAGATAGGGTGTGCAAAAGTGAAGAAAACAACAATTTGTCTTTGAAAAAGAGCACCGACGCGCCAGCGCACAGTGCGTGCGCGCGCCGGTAGCAATTCCCAACTCTTGGGCCAATTACCCGAGAGTTATGCCCACTTCATGCCCAACTCGCGCCAGGTACTCACGCGTCCGCGTACATGCCGCCTGCGCGCACCCTGGCAATTTACCCATCGACGCGCTAGCGCACGGTGTACGCGCGCGCCAATGGCGAATATGACTTCTCTGTTACAAAAACCAGAGAGTTGTGCCATAATTGGGCCAACCTTGTGCCAGAACATACGCGTCCGTGCCAGTGGCGAAACACCTCAAGCACGTGTCCGCACAGGGTGCGCGCCCGCGCGCCTACCTCACTGACTCACCCTGGTACAAAAAACAGAGACTTGTGCTAACTTTGTGCTAGTTTTGTGCATGAGGCACAACCTCTCTTGCGCGCGCGCGCCACTGATGCGCCCGCGCCATCTGCTATCACTCTCACCGATGCGCCAGCGCACCTTGCGCACGCGCGCCGGTTGCGCGAGTCAATTTAAGACCTTCGCGCCTTGCCCTGTTTTCCTTTCTTTCAACCCCTTCTCTTCTTTAGTTTCTTTCTACTCTCAATCCATCACTTCTCTTCTCTTCTTCTTCTTCCACAACCCACCACCATTGTCTCCGGCCACTCACCGGTGACAATCACCCTTTCCCAGTGGTGCTACACTTCTCCTATTTTCTCTCTCATCTTCACAAAAGAAGATTCAACCTTGCTTTTTCATACTCATCAAGGTTTAGCTTCTTCCATTTCTTTACTTCCATTTTTTTCCTTATATTATTTCTTCTAATTAGATACTTCTTATTGCCTTACTTAGTTTCTTTTTTACTTGATGATGATGTTTCTTGTTTTTGTTTGCTTACTCTTCCTTTATTTCTCCATGGATGTTGCACTTGAGCTTAATTTGCATTACTAGATCTTTTGTCACTTTTTTACCATTGTGTGATGTTTATGTGATGATTGATGTTCCATTTTGGACTTTGAATTGGTTTAGTATCTTATAATTGCTCATTGCTTGATTATTGCACGCCAAGTGTTCGAGGAAATGCACACATCCCATTTTGGCTCAATTTAGCCATGTACTTTTCAATTGTTGCTCCTTCCTCATTCACTTAGTTTCTCTTAAATGCATTGAGCCTAACTTGTGTGCTTGTAGTTGATACTTACCAGTTAAACATTCATTGAATATGACTTGCTCTTTATTATGGATGCTTGAGACTACTCTTCTCATGCCATTGCATGCATTACTCCCTCTTGCATCCCATGCCAAGTGTTATGACCCTTGCTTTTACATCTACCACGGGCATTACAATTCACTTGCATGTCTTTTGTTAAATTAATTCTTGGGTGTAATGTTTTCCTTCTTTCAATCCCTTTTTAGGATGGCCACCAAGAAAGGCAAGGAGATAGCTCCAAGGAAACCAGCCGCAAAAAGGGCACCCCAAAAATCAAATTCTAAGGTGCGTTCTTCAATAGGAGCCAAACCCCTATCAAAGAAAAGAAAGACACCCGCTCCTATTGATGAGAATGACAAGGGCAAACCGGCAAGAGACTCTTCAAGGTTCCCCAACCGCTTCTATGAACTTAAGTTCCCTTCCATAGCCATAAGGAACTATCACCCTGAGAATCTACTAGCTCCACCGGACAAGGTTGCTCCTTATATTCTGCCCCGCATTAAACAGCGAGGATGGGAGTTTCTCTTGAGGAAACCAAAGGAAATCAACCTCTCTTGGGTGGAAGAATTTTATACTAACTACCACCTTTCCTCTCTTCAATCGGTATACATGCGCCGGAAGCAAGTCTCAGTTTCAGAAGAGGCTATTCAACAAGTGCTTAATGTTTTACCAGTGCCAAGTGACATGGATGGCTACCAAGAAGTCTTATGTCAGCGAGAGGAGTATGGATTCAATTGTGACTCGATCCTCCGAGTCATTGCTGAGCCAGAATCTTCTTGGATCCAAGGTCGACAGCGGATGAGGCCCAAGAGTATTGACGCTCGCTTCCTCACTGTGGAAGCTAGAGCTTAGGCCCAAATCCTATTCCACTATGTGTTGCCTAGCACCCGCAAGTCATTCATCACGGCGGACCTTGCCTTGCTTGTGTGGTGTGTTCTCACGGAGAAGCCGGTGAACATTCCACCTCTTGTCAAGCAAGCAATGAGTCAAGTTCATGACCGGGGTAATTTGCCATTTCCAGCATTAGTGTCTGACTTAATTGCTGCTGCGGGTGTTTCTTGGGAAGCCAAGGATAAGAGGATTATGATTCCGGCTAAGGGCGATGTAGTCCCAAGCGGAAAATACCTACACCTTCCCATGAACAAACCAAGCCTCGACATGGCCCCGCCACTTCTTTTTCCTTCTAGCTCATTATCACCACCACTGAGATCCACACATCAAAGGATAGAAGATCTTCACCGAAAGCTTGATAGATATGAGCGGCGCAACCACCGCCGCTATACTTACATCAAAACACTTCTGGGTTTTGTTGCCCCTAGCATGGAGGAACCCAAAATATTCACGTCCACCTCGAACCCAACTGATGGGAGTTCTGATGAAGGGGATAGTGAAGGCTCCGGTCCTGACCGTCCCTTGCGTATCATTCGTAGCACGGAGGACCGTGCTAAATTCTAAAAGTGTGGGGAGGTCGTCCGACCGATCTCCATGGGTAACGCTCTCTTCTCCTCAATATCCATGGATTTATTTTTCTCTTTTTATATATTCAATGTGTAGTTAGTCTTGCTTGTACATACTCTTTGCATGATAGTTAGTTTCTATAGAGTTACTTGGTCAAAACAATAACTTTCTTTCTAAGAAACTGTGTTCTGGGTGACTTACCAAAAATTTTGAAAATTTTTGCAGTAAACTTGCTTTAAGAATGTATTTTGGAACATAGTAATTGAGTTAAGAATACAAGCATGAAAGTTTTGAGCCTATTGCATGGTTACATCTTTTAACCATTATTTCCATTCTTGTGTGCATTTCTCTCTCTCTATGAGTGTGATCCTTGCTTTGTCTGATTCTATATGTCCATTGCTTAATGTATGAATGCATTTGCATGATTGAGGCCATCATTTCAAAAGTCACTTTTTCCAAATAGCCTTAACCCTTATATCTACCATTGCTAACCAATTTTGAGCCTTTGATAAACCCTCTTGTTCTTAAATAGAGCTCATCAACAACCCTAAGTGAAAAACCATGAATGTCCCTGAATTTGAATCCTTGATTGGCTTAGGTGTGTTAGGATGTGTATCATTCAAATAGGAGGGTATACTTGGGAAATTCGGGTAGATATATAGGCATGTAATTGTAGTGTAATTGAAGATTCTAGGATTTTGGGAACATACTCATGTGTTAAATGATTACACCGTATGCATTGATACTTTGGTTCACAAAGAAATCCCAAGAAAAGGGGATACATACATATATATATATATATATATGAAAAAAAAGAAAAGAAAAGAAAAAAAAATAATAAAAAGAGAGAGAAAGCAATGAAAGGGGACAAAGACGCCCCAAGATAAAGTAACAAAAACAACGCATACGGGTGTGAATTGAAAAGAATGCATGAGTATGCAAAAAGGGTAAAACTCAAGGGTATCTAGGAATGTATTGTAGTTGTATAGGTTATTTTATGTTTCTAGTGGATCCTAGGTTGATCAAGGACTCAAATTTTGAACCCACTTGGCCATATACATCCTTACCTTCACCCTAGCCCCATTACAACCCATGAATAAGACCTCATGATACTTGTAAGCATGCATTAAGTAATTATTGATTAGGAGCGGATACACTTCCGGTAAGGGTTCGATGCTCAACTCCTTGTTCCCGGCTTTCACAAGCATTCATCTAGCAAGTTATATGCATTTCATGTTGATGTTCAATTTGGTAGGATTCATGAACTACATAGCATTTTCACCCCGTATGCTCATATGTGTTCTTGGAGGATATATTTACCCTTGACCAAGTAGATAGATGATTTTACTTTAGGATGCATGCTTACAAGTATCATGAGGTCTTATTCATGGGTTGTAATGGGGCTAGGGTCAAGGTAAGGATGTATATGGCCAAGTGAGCTTAAAATTTGAGTCCTTGATTAACCTAGGATCCCACTAGACACATAGAACAACCTATACAACTATAATACATTACCTAGCTACCCTTGGGTTTCACTTTTTTTTTGCATACTCATGCATTTTTTTCCAATTCACATTCCATATGCATTGTTATTATCAATTTGTCTTGAGGCATTTTTGTCCCCTTTCATTGCTTTCTTTTTTTCTATTTTTTTGTTTCTTCTATTTTTCTATTTCTTTTTCTTACATTCTCATATATACACATATACAATTTCTTTTTCTTTTTGGTCCCCTCTTTCTTGGGGTTTCATGTATAAAAGTTCCAATGCACATGGCTCAATCATTCAATACATGATTATGTTCCCACTTCCCAAAATTTCCAATTACAACTACAATACACCTATTTATATCTACCCAAATGTCCCAAGTACACCCTCCCAATTAATTGATATACACCTCCACTTACCTGAGCTAATCAAGGATCCAAATTTAGGGATAATCATTGTTTTTCTCTTAGGGTTATTGATGTGCTCTTTTTAAGAGCAAGGAGGGTTTACCATAGGCTCAAAATTGGTTAGCAATGGTAGATAAAAGGGTTAAGGCCATTTGGGAAAAGTGACTATTGAAATGATGGACTCAATCATGTAAATGCATTCATATACAAAGTAATAGACAAATAGAATCAGACAAAGCAAGGATTATAATCATAGGGAGAGAACAATACACACAAGAATGTGAATTAATGGTTAGAAGATATAACCACACAATATGCTCAAAACTTACATGCTTGTGTTCTTAGCTCAATCACTATGTCCCAAAATACATTCTTAAAGCAAGTTTTCCGCAAAAAAATTTTCAAAATTTGGTAGGGTACCCCAAAACACAGTTTCTTGGGGAAGAAGTTATTATCTTGACCAAGCAACTCTATAGAAACTAATTATTATGCAAGGATTATTTACAAACAAAACTAACTACACATGTAATGTACTAACTACTAAGCAAAAGATAAATCCATGGGTGTTGAAAGAAAGAGATTGTTACCCATGGAGATCGGTCGAACGACCTCCCCATACTTAGAATTTAACACGGTCCTCCGTGCTACTAACAATGGGCAAAGGATGGTCGGGACCAGAACCCTCACTATCCCCTCTGTCAGAGCTCCCATCACTTGGGTTTGAGGTGGATGTGAATATTTCGGTTTCCTCCATGCTAGGGGTAACACAACGTAGAAGCTTCTTGATGTAGGTGTATCGGCGTTGATTGCGCTGCTCATATCTATCACGCTTCCGGTGTAGATCTTCTATCCTTTGATGTGTGGATCTTTGCCGTGGTGGTGATGATGAGGTGGAAGGAATAGTAGATGGGAGGGCTATGTCAAGGCTTGGGTTGTTCATGAGAAGATGTAAGTATTTTCCGCTTGGGACCACATCGCCCTTAGCCGAAATGATAGCCTTCGTGTCCATGTCTTCCCAAGGAACACCCGCAGCAGCAACAAAATCGGATACCAATGTTGGAATGGCAAATTGCCCCGGGCGTGGACCTGTCCCATCGCTTGCTTGATAAGAAGCGGAATATTCACTAGTCTCTCCATGAGAACACACCAAACAAGCAAGGCGAGATCCGTCGTGAAGGACGACTTGTGGGTGCTAGGTAGCACGTAGTGGAATAGAATCTAGGCCCAAGCTCTAGCATCTACAGTGAGGAAGCGAGCGTCAATGCATTTGGGCCTCATCCGAAGTCGACCATGGGTCCAAAATGTCTCTGGCTCCGCAATGACTTGGAGGATCGAGTCCCAATCAAATCCAAACTTTTCTCATTGACGTAAGACCTCTTGGTAGCCATCCATATCACTTGGTACCAATAGGATATTAAGTACTTCCTGAATAGCCTCTTCTGAAATTGCGACTTGCTTCCGGCGCATGTATACCGATTGAAGAGAGGGGAGATGGTAGTTAGTGTAGAATTCTACCATGCATGAGAGGTTGACCTCTTGTGGTTTCCTCAGAAGGAACTCCCATCCTCGCCGTTCAATGTAGGGTAAAATACAAGGAGCAACCTTGTCCAGCGGAGTGAGTAGATGTTCGGCATGATAGTTCCTTTCAATCATGGCGGGAAACACAAGTTCACAGAAGCAGTTGGGGAATCTTGAAGAATCCTTTGCCGGTTTGCTCTTCTTTTTCTCATCAATAGGAGTGGGTGCCTTTGCCTTCTTAGAGAAGGGTTTGGCTCCTAATGAAGAGTGCGCCTTGGGGTTTGATCTTTGGGCTGCTCTCTTTTTGGCTGGTTTCCTTGAAGCTTTCTCCTTGCCTCTCTTGGTGGCCATCTTGAGAAAGGAAGGGAAACAGGAAAAAACATTAAACCCAAAGAATCATTTTAACAAAAGCATGCAAATAAAGGGTTTTACCCAAAAGAAGTAGTACAACAAAGTGATTATAGAGGCATGGGTCACAACACTTGGCATGGGATGCAAGAGGTAGTAAAGCATGCAATATGGCATGAGAAGCATAATCTCAAGCATCCATAACAAAGAGCAAGTCATGTTCAATGAGTATCTAATTGGCAAGTAATAAGTAAAGTGCACTCAATGCATTTAGAAGAAAGCAAGTGAATGAGGAGAAGCACCAAATTGAAAGTACATGATAAAAATAAACCAAAATGGCATTCATGCATTTCCTCGAACACTTAGCGTGCAATTATCAAGCAATGAGCAATTATGAGATACTTAACCAATTTGAAGCCCAAAATGGAATATCAATCATCACACAACATTACTTACATGACAAAGATACAGAAAAACAGTTAAGAAGATCCATCAAGGCAAATTAAAACTCAAATTCAACATCCATGGAAAAGCAAGAAAAAGGAAAAGTAATCAAACAAGAACATAAGTAGTATAATCAAGCAACTAAAAGAGAAATTAAGCAAAGCAACAAGAAGAGTCTAACTAGAAGAAGAAATAATGCAAAGAAAGAAATAGAGGAGATATGGAAGAAGTGGAACCTTGAGAAGTGGAAAAGAACAAGGTAGAATTTTCTTTTTATGAAGATGAGAAAGAAATAGAAAAGATGTAGTGCCACCGGAAGAGGTGGTTGTTGCCGGTGAGTGGCCAGAGACGGTGGTGGTGGGTTGTGGAAGAAGAAAGAGAAGAGAGGAGAGGTGATGGAGAAGGAAGAAGAGAGAAATAAGAAAGAAAGGGGGTAGAGAGGCAGGGCGCGCAGCTTTAAAACTGATTCGCACGACCGGCGTACGCATGCACAATGCGCTAGCGCGTCGGTGAAGGTTGGGGAAGGGGCACGCACGCGTCAATGGCGCTGACGCACGAGTGTAGCTGTGCCCTTGGCACAGGATTGGAACAAAGTTGGCCCAAGTCTCGGGTAACATGTACCAAAGTTAGCATTCAGTGCAGGCACGCGGATGCGCACAGTGTGCTGACGCGTGCCTGAGCGGATTGGCAACCGGCGCGGACACGTCGTTGTGGGCACAGGTTAGGCACAAGTGTGGCATAACTCTCTGGTCTTTGTACCAGGGAGTTTGGGTAGCACCATCGGCGCGCGCGCGCACAGTGCGCTTGCGCGTCGATGGCCAAACATGCAAGGGACGCGCAGGCGGCAAGCACGCGGACGCGTGGGTGCCTGGTGTGAGATGGGCATAAAGTGGGCATGACTCTCGGGTATTTGGCCCAAGAGTTAGAAATACACCACCGGCGCGCGCGTACATGATGCACTGGCGCGTCGTTGCCCTTTTTACCCCCCCTTTGTTTTTAAAACATATAAAGAGCTATTCTAACACATTCATGGTAGGTGGTCAAGCTAGTAGGCAAGAAAACACTTATAAATTCATGCACCATTCAAGACAAAGCATTTTCGCTAACTTCAATAATTCATCCATACCAAAATGAGGGAAAACTATATGAACATCCTATCTATCCAACAAGAACAATAAGGCTAGCAATCCTATGCAATCAACAACATCAAGAAATCACAAAATTCACAAGAATTTAAAGCTACAAACTAGATGGTATACATAAGGAAGATCTTACCACGGTGGGGTGCCTCCCACCAAGCACTTTTCTTTAACATCCTTAAGTTGGACAGTCAGTCCCTCAAGCTTCTCCTTCCTTAGGTGCATCCGCCAATAGGAACACCTCTAGCTCTTTTGGGAGCTTGTAGCCATGATACTTCTTCACTCTATGTCCATTCACCTTGAAAGTTGCTTCACTTTTAGGATCAAATAACTCCACCACTCCATAGGGCTTTATCTCCTTTACCTTGAAAGGTCCTTCCCATCTAGAACGGAGCTTGCGAGGCATGAATCTAAGCCTCGAGTTGTAGAGGAGGACCTCATCACCTTCTTGGAAATCCTTTTTTCGGATGTGATGGTCATGAAATACTTTAGTCTTTTCCTTGTAGATCCGGGCATTCTCATATGATTCGTTCCTCAAACACTCGAGCTCCTCTAGCTGTAACTTCCAGGCTTCACCCGCCTTGGCTAAATCCATGTTGCACTGCTTTACTGCCTAGTAGGCTCTATGCTCAATCTCCACCGGAAGGTGGCACGCCTTACCATAGACGATCCAGAAGGGGCTCATCCCTAACGGAGTCTTGTAGGCCATTCTATACGCCCATAGTGCATCTCCTAACTGGAGTCTCCAATCCTTCCTTTGTGGATTGACCACTTTCTCTAAGATTCTCTTAATCTCCCGGTTGGACACTTCCGCTTGCCCATTGGTCTGTGGATGATAAGCAGTAGCAACCTTATGCGACACTCCATAGTGCTTGAGCAGTGCCTCTACTTTTCTGTAACAAAAGTGGGTTCCTTGGTCGCTCACGATTGCTCGTGGCAACCCATAATGGCATACAATGTGATTTCTAATAAAAGAAACAACGGTATTGGCGTCGTCAAGGCGTGTAGGTATTGCTTCTACCCACTTTGACACGTAGTCAACCGCTAACAGGATATACAAATACCCACTTGAGTTGGGAAACGGTCCCATAAAGTCAATGCCCCATACATCAAATATCTCACAGAACAACATAGGTTGCTGAGGCATCTCATCCCTTTGGGATGTGTTTCCCGACTTCTGACACTGATGGTAAGACACACAGAACCGGTTAGCATCCTTGAACAAGGTTGGCCGCCAGAATCCATAATCCAACACCTTTTTAGTGGTCCTTTGTGGGCCAAAGTGACTGCCACATTCGGACGAATGGCAAGCTTCAAAAATGGGTTGGATTTTAGATTCCGGCATACATCTTCGAATTACTTGGTCTACGCCCCTCTTCCACAAGAGAGGGTCATCCTAAATGTAGTATTTGGAATCACTCCTCAACTTATCCCTTTGGTGTTTATAAAAGTTAGGAGGGAAGAGTTTTACAACCAAGTAGTTCGCCATTGGGGAAAACCAAGTAAAGCTATCCGACACAGCATGCAAACTATCCAATGGGAATGAGTCATTGATCGGAATGGGTCAAATTTTAAATTTTCAATGCGGCTTAAATGATCTGTAACCAGGTTTTCAGACCCACTCCGGTCCCTAATCTCAATGTCAAATTCTTGCAAAAGCAAGATCCAACGTATGAGTCTAGGCTTTGACTCATTCTTTATCAACAAGTACTTTAAAGCTGCATGATCCGTGTATACCACAATCTTAGATACTAGCAAATAAGATCTGAATTTATCTAAAGCATGAACAATAGCTAGGAGTTTCTTTTCAGTAGTGGTATAGTTGGATTGTGCTGCATCTAGTGTTTTAGAAGAGTAAGCAATGACATAAGGGAGTTTACCATCGCGCTGTGCAAGCACGGCACCTACAGCATGGTTTGAAGCATCACACATTATCTCGAATGGCAACGTCCAGTTGGGGCCTCGCACAATCGGTGCCGTGGTAAGAACTCTCCTTAGCTCTTCAAAAGCTTTCACACATTCACTATCAAACTCAAAATCCACATCTTTTTGGAGCAGACGCGACAATGGCAAAGCAATCTTGCTGAAATCTTTGATAAAGCGCCTATAGAATCCTGCATGTCCTAAAAAAGAGCGGACCTCCCTCTCAGACGAGGAGTGAGGTAAAGTGGTGATAACATTGACCTTGGCTGGGTCTACAGAAATGTCTTCATGAGATACTACATGTCCTAACACTATGCCTTATCTTACCATAAAGTGACACTTTTCAAAATTCAAGACAAGGTTAGTGTCAACACATCTAGCTAAGACCTTGGCCAAGTTCTCTAAGCAACAATCAAATGAAGTTCTATAAACACTGAAGTCATCCATAAAGACTTCCAGACAATTCTCCATTAGATTAGAAAAGACACTGGTCATACACCGCTGAAAAGTAGCAGGTGCATTACATAGTCCAAATGGCATCATTTTATAGGCAAAGGTGCCAAAAGGGCAAGTGAATGTGGTCATTTCCTGATCTTCAGGGAAATGTGAATCTGGAAGTAACCAGTGAATCCATCAAGAAAGCAATAATGGGATTTACCCGCCAAATGGTCCAACATCTTATCGATAAAGGGCAAAGGGTAGTGGTCCTTTTTCGTAGTGGCGTTCAATATTCTATAATCGATGCACACGCGCCACGCATTTTTGTACTCTCTTGGTGACCACTCCTCTATCATCCTTTTTAACCACAGTGATGCCCGATTTCTTGGAAATGACCTGGACCGGGCTCACCCATTCACTGTCAGAAATTGGATATATGATACCCGCATCAAGTAGCCTAGTGACCTCCTTCTTTACCATATCAAGGATGGTCGGGTTGAGCCTCCTTTGCGGTTGCCTAACCGGCTTAGCTCTCTCTTGGAGAAATATACGATGCATGCACTTGCGAGGGTCAATCCCACAATATCAGCTAGGCTCCAACCAATTGCCTTCTTGTACCTTCTCAGAACATCTAGGAGCTCTTCTTCTTCTTCACACAAAAGCTCATTAGCAATAATGACCGAAAACTTTTGGTAGTCCTTTAAGAAATCATACTTCAAATGAGATGGAAGAGGCTTCAGTTCACTCTTTGCCTCAAGCTGAGATTCCTTTTCATCAAGCTCACAGAGTTTATTCTCAACAATTTTCCCATGTTCATCCTCTTGGTCATCCGTCTCTTCAACAATAGGGTAGCATAGCTTGTTGTGGTCTTCTTCTTGCACTTTCGCTACCACCTCATCAATTACATCACATCGGAGAACGGAATGCTCTTCGGGAGGATGCTTCATGGCTTCTTCCAAATTAAACTTGATAGTCTTGTCTCCAACCTCAAAGGAATATGTGCCGGTGAAGGCATCTAACTTGAATTTAGAGGTCTTAAGGAAGGGTCTACCAAGTAGAACAGAGGATGAGCTTCTATTTTTTGTTGGAGGCATTTCAAGGATGTAAAAGTCAACCAGAAGAACCAAATCCTCGATCGCCACAAGTACATCTTCGGCTATTCCTATCACCGTGATCACACTTTTATCGGCTAAGGTAAACTTCACCACCGACTTCTTTAATGGAGCTAAATTCAACCGTGCAAAAATGGATAACGGCATGATACTTACGCAAGCTCCTAGATCACACATACAGTCATGAAAAATGCACCCACCAATACAACAAGACACCAAACAAAGTCCAGGGTCACCACATTTCTTTGGAATAGGCTCCATCAAGGAAGAAATTGAACTACCCAAGGATAATGTCCCCAATTCTCCTATCCTATCCTTGTGTGTACACAAGTCTTTCAAAAATTTTGCATACTTTGGAATTTGTTGAATAGCATCAAGAAGTGGTATGGTTACCTCAACCTTCTTGAACACTTAAAGCATGTTCAAATCAAATTCCAGCGTTTTCTTTGCTTTCTTCACCATGGAACGAAATGGAAAAGGAATGGACTCATCCACTATAGCTTTCCTCTAGGGTTCCTTGAGGCTTACTCCTTCTTCCTCATGCCTTTTATCTACCTCCTCTTCTTCATGTGGAGCTTCAACAACCACTTCTTCCTCATGAATGTCTCCCATGACCCTTGGAGGTATCTCCTCCAATGTAGTCCCTGACCGTAGAGTGATGGCGTTGAGACCATCTTTGGGGTTTGGTTGGGGTTGGAATGGAAGATTAGAAGAGCTTGAGGGTTAGTTGGTGTTGTTGTTAGAGGTTGAGGGTTAGTTTAACATGGCCATCTTTGAAAGCATGTTGGTGAGGTTAGCCAATTGAGCGCCCAAGGCATCAAATTGAGCCTTGTTGCTCTCATTCCGTTTCTCCATGGCGGCTCTAAGTTCATCAATTTGATTGTTGGAAGATGGAAAGGTTTGGTTAGATTGTTGTCTATGGTGTGGTGCTTGGTATTTGGTGTAGTTATTTTGGTTTTGGTTGTGGAGATTTTGGTTGGCTTGGTGGTTATTGTTGTTGTGTTGGTATTGGGATGAAGATTGGTTGTTGTTGTAATGAGAAGAAGAATTATTCCATCTTTGGTTTTGATTGCTCCCTTGTGCATTGTCCCTCCTCCCTTGATTTTGATTACTACCATGAGAGTAGTTGTTTTGGCCTTGAGAAGGATAGGGCGGACGGTTGTTATAGTTCACATTGGCTACAACAAGGGCATGCTCCTCTTGAATTTGATGGCATTGATCGGTGTAATGTATGGTGCTAGAGCACAAAGCACAAATCCTAGGAGGGCCTTCAAGTTGAGCAAATGGAGGTGGGGCTTGGATGGCTTGGATGGAGTAGTATTCCTTTTGATCCTTTTGTATTTGCGTGAGGATGGTGGTCATATCCCCAAGTGCTTTGGTTGGGCTTGCTTTGGAAGGGGATGGTTCTACCACACCCTTGAGAGGATTACTTCTCACCCTCATATGTTGTGTAGCCTCGGCAATATCATTTATCAACTTCCAAGTTTCTCCCTCCGTCTTATTTTTCGAAAGGGAACCATCACTAGAAGCGGTGAGCAATCTTCTATCTTCCACACAAAGACATCCGGTGAAGTAGCTAATGAGCAAGTGAGTGTTCAATCCATGATGTGGACAAGATTCCAATAGCCTCTTGAACTGAGTCCAATACTCATACAAACTCTCTTGGTCTCTTTGCATTATTCCTGAGATCTTCTTCCAGACATAATCGGTCTTCTCCGGTGGGAAGAACTTATCTAGAAACTCTCTTCTCAAGAAATCCCAATTGGTCGCAATCTCATCCGGTAGCGAATAAAACCATGTTTTTTCTTGCCCTTCAAGAGAGAAAGGAAAGGCAAAAACCATAATAGCCAACTCATTGGCAAAATGCCTTCGAGCCGTAGAGCAAGCAACTTGAAAATTTCTTAGATGTCAGATGGGGTCTTGACACGGTAACCCATGATATTTAGCAAATAGATGTATCAAGCTACTCTTCAACTCAAAGTTTGGATCAAGGTTAGGATACCTTGCTTTCAAAGGTTGGAGTATGATATCCGGAGCTCCTTGCTCATGCAAAGTGATCCGTCGTGGCTCCGCCATGTATGGCTCACCTGTAGGATGCAAAGATGTATTAGTAGTGCCAGAAGAATAGGAAGTAGCGGACTCCAAGTCACTTTCGGTACCACCTAGTGATTCGGTATGTTACTCAAAAGAGGCCGAAGTACTAGCCGTATAGTCCAACCGTCGTCTAGCTTGCCGAGTGTGTAACAAAGTTCTTTCAATCTCAGGGTCAAACTTGGCAAAGCTAGAATTTGGTTGAGACCGAGTCATCAAACTTGGGTGTCATAGCACACAAACAAAAGAAATCTAAACTAGAGCTAAGTATTGAAAGAAAGTAAACTATCTACAATATTCACATATTCACATAACCAATATCAAGGCATATGTTGCAACCATTCCCCAGCAACAGAGCCAAAAATTTGATGTTACCTCGTGGACTACGTCGGTAAAGAATTTCTCAATAAGGTCGCGTTGCAAGTATAGATCTACCAACAACAATCCTCGAGGATCAAATTTAGAAAGAGATTTGGTTGTCACAAGTTCAACCC
Source organism: Arachis hypogaea (assembly GCF_003086295.3). Lineage (NCBI taxonomy): Eukaryota > Viridiplantae > Streptophyta > Magnoliopsida > Fabales > Fabaceae > Arachis > Arachis hypogaea. The sequence continues at coordinate 89,631,792 of NC_092052.1, read as the reverse complement.
CAATAAAAATAACCGAAGTATTCAAACCTCAGGTCGTCTCACAAGGAATAGGCAAACATGTGCTTCATCATTGGTTAGAATTCCGGGGTTGTGATTCATGAGCAAGAAATTAAAAGAGGAATCTTAACAAGCAAGTAATCCTGAAATGCAAGAACTATTCAAATAACTAAGCAAGATGTGAGCAATTCCAAATTAATTAGATAGCATTCAATATAATTCCACTCTAAAACTAAACAATAACTATGAATAAGACAAGACAACTAAAATTTGGGTTTTCAAATATGAATAATAAAAGCAACTCTTGGCTAGGCATGGGAATTGGAGTCACTATCCTTGTCTAATAACCATATCTTGACAATTATGAGGAACCAAACTCATTAAGTCTACTTCTATACTTGAAGTACGTTAAATGGTTTGGTCAACATCAACTCATAAGGTCTAACCTCACTGCTAATTGGCTTAGTAGTAGGTTAGTGTCAATGGCTATCAAATTGACCACTAAGGGTTCCCAAATCATCAAATCCATTAGACCCAATGATTCAAGTTTACCCAATTCCCTTAGCCTAGGCCAAGAGTAAAGAGAACTACTCCATAATCAAAGTAAACAATTCATCAAACACATGGTAAGCATTAATAAAAGACATGTTCAAATTGTAATTAAATTGAAACTAACAAATACCCACTAACAATTATCAACATACAATCCTTCAAACAACACAATTAACCATAGAAATCATCAATGTAGCATTAACAAGTCAAGGTTCACAACATTCATGAAATGGGTATAAAATGACAATTGACAGGAATTCATAAAACTAAGACAAGATGTAAGCAAAATTATACTAAGGAATTCAAAGTAAACAATCAAAACTAGTAATTAACAAGATCCAATTCAGAATTCAACAGGGAAGATCAAATTAAAACTAGATCTAGAGAGGAACAAAGGGTTTCTCTCTCTAGAAGAACAAGAACCAAAAATTAGCTAAAAATTGTGTCTAAGTATAAAATGAATGATCCCCCCCTTTCCCCCTAGCATCCTTGGGTCTTTTTCATGCAGAAACATCTTGAATTTGGGCCTGATGAGCCTTAGAAATCGCCAGGCACGATTTCCTTTAATGAGGTCACCTGCAGCTTCCCGCGCGTGCGTGCCGATTGCTTTTGTGATCCACGCGTGCGCGTCGATGTGATTTTTTTGATCCACGCGGATGCGTCCATTCTTGCGCGCCGCTTCCAGCTATCCTCATGCACGCGTGCGCGTGCAGTGCGCGTGCGCGCCCTTTGCGAAGTTCCCAAAATCCAAATCTTCATGGTCCTTCCTCTTGTGCATGCTTTCTTTCTCTCTTCTAGGCCATTCTTGTCCTATAATTCCTGAAATCACTCAACAAATACATCACGGCATCGAATGGCAATAAAAGAGTATTAAAATATAGCAATTCTAAGGCAAAATAAGCATGTTTTTCATCATGAAGCAAAATCAGGAAGAGAACACAAAACCATGCAATTTTTGTGAATAAGTGTGAGAAATATTGACAAAACCCCCCAAATTCTACACAATATAAACCACAAAATTGGGGTTTATCAGGTCGCCATGCGGTGCCACTTCTGCGCGCGCGCCTTTTACGCTTGCGTTCCCCTTGAAATATTCCCAATCTTTGTTTCCTCATTCATTCTCCACTTTGTATGCTTTTCTCCTCATTTCTTCCATCCGATACTTGCCTTATGAACCTAGAATCACTCAACAAACACATCAAGGCATCAAATGGAATTAAAGTGAGTTGAAATCACCAATTTAAGAGCCTAAAAAGCATGTTTTTACACTTAAGCATAATTCAAGGGAGAATTACAAAACCATGCTATTTCATTGAATAAATATGGGAAAAAGTGATGAAATCCCCTAAAATAAGCACAGGATAAACCACAAAATTGGGATTTATCAAATCTCCCCACACTTAAACTAAGCATGTCCTCATGCTAAAATCAAGAAAGAAGCAAAGGGGTATCAACATTTATTCAATGCAAACTAATTAAATGCAACCTATCTATATGCAACCTATCTACATGAATGCATCCACTTGGTCAAAACAAGTCAATTTCCAAGAATACATATACAAGCACAAGGGCTAAGGCAATAGAAATCAAATCAACCCACAATTGAATTGAATCATTGAAAGATTTTACAAACTTGCAAGAAAAGATGATCATGGGTGGAAACATATAATTGATCGATTGAACCCTCACCGGATGTGTGTCCGCTCTAGGTACTCAATTTTATGGGGCTGATTCACTCGATTCTCCCCTAATCATGCTTTCCAAGATTTGTTTTTCATCTAACAATTAACAATTACTTCATGCATTCACACAATTATCACGAGGACTTTTTTTATAGGTTGTAATGGGGCTAGGGTCAAGATAGGATGCATATGGTCAAGTGAGCTTGAAATTCGAATCATTTATTAACTTAAACTTCCCACCTAACTTATGACAACCTATACAATTCTAAACAAACCTAACTACCCATTCTTCACTTTTCAGACAAACTCATGTATTCTCTTTTTGATCACCACACATATGCATTGACTCTTATTGAACTTCACTTTGGGGCATTTTTGTCCGCTTTTTATTGCTTTTCTTTTTTTCTTTCTTTTCTATATATTTTCTTTTTCTTCTTATATATATATATATATATATATATATATATATATATATATATATATATATATATATATATATATATATATATTTCTTTTTGTTTTTTTCTCATTTTTTTAAACTAACATATATCCAAGAACATCAATGCATATGGTTTACACATGATTAATACATGAGTATGTACCCAATTTCCAAGATTTTCCAACAAAAATGTAAACACACTTTTATCTCTACCCAATGTTTCCAACTTTTCCAAAATCAAATGATGAGCACACTCACTAGCCTAAGCTAATCAAAGATCCAAATTAAGGACATTTATTATTTTTAACTAAGGCTTGTAATGTGCTACAATTAAGAACAAATGGGTTAAGCATAGGCTCAAAATTGGCTAGCAATGGAAGATAAAAGGTTGGCTATTTAGGTAAGTGAGCTATTTGAACAATGGTCTCAATCATACAAATGCATGTATACACAAAATAATAGACATAAAGAATCAAACAAATCAAGGATTACAATCATAGGAAGAGAATAATACACACAAGAAGGAAAGTAAGTGGTTATGTATGATGTTACCACACAATTAAGGCTCAAAACTTACATGCTTGTGTTCTTAGCTCAAAACATGATCCACAAAGTATATAATTCAAGCAAGTTCCAAAAAAAATTTTTTTCAATCAATAGGGGTGCCCTATAGATAAAATTCTTGAAAAATTTCATTATTTTGACTAAGCTTATTATATACATATGCAGAATAAGAAAATGCAACTAAGAATCCTAAAATGAAATGCAAAAGTGTTGGGATTGGAAACTTGTCACCCAAAAACGCCGCATGGTCGGACGACCTCCCCACACTTAAAATTTTGGACCATCCTCAGTGCACTCAAAGATGAGCAAGGGGGTACGGCAACTCTCTAAATTGCCACCTTCATCTGGTAGGTCAATCGGTTGATGCGTGTTCTTGCTCCCGCTTCCATTTTTGCTTATGGTGCATCAATCATGAAAAAGAAAATAAACACTATAAGATGAGAAAATACAAAAGCGAGGAAGTGTGAATTGTTGGAATGAGGTAAGAACCACTAGAATGGAGTGAGTGAATTAGTGTGATATTGATGAAAAATAAGTGTGTGGGTTCTAAAATTGCGTGGGGTTTAGGATGCACACACTAGTACAAAAAGTTATGTCACAATTACACAAAAGAAAACATGCACTTCACTCATTCTAGTGTGCTTGAGATACTTTCAAAGACTTGTAGGTTAAGGCAACCAAACAAGTAGTGAAGAAGCATAAAAGCATTCAAGCAAAAATCAAGCAATTGTGAAATTGGATAATGAATGGAGATTGATTGATGTGTAAGTAAACTTGGTGAACAAAATGGTATAGAGAGCTCACACATCAAACAATGACACATATTGAAGTTGTTGCAACACTTAAGTGACATAGAGGTGAAACACATGGGTGCTATGGAACTTAGGAAAAAGGATATAGAAGTCAAAAATCCTTTCACATAACAAGCATGGTCCACAAAACTTGAAAAGCTCAAAAATACGTCACTAGGTAAGCTTTCGATCCAATTTCACAATTCCACATTCTCAATGCATAAAATAGGTGATGGTCAATTAGAACAAGCATCCTAAAAAAAATGCATTGATCATGTACAATTTCCTAACAATAGATGATGAATGCATGGTAGCCAAAACATGCAATTCAAGGAGTTAAGATGCATGAAGGCAATGTAACAAGTACTTGGTATTCAAAAACATTAAATGTGAAAAGTTCCGACCACGTATCCAAATACAACCTCAACAAAGAAATTCAACAATGACAATTAACAACAATGATGTTAAACTAACATCCTATTAGTAATAAGCAGCAGTAAATGGTAAACAAGATTAGTAATCCAACACTTATAATGGAAAATAAAAGTTAAACAAAAATTAAACTAACTAACTAACTAAAAGAAATGGTGTTATATGGTGTTTGGTAGTGTTGGATGATGTTTGAAGGGTGGAAAGAAAAGAAGAGAAGAAAGAAGAAGGAAAGAAATGGAAAGGAGATGAGAAAAGAAGATAGTTGGAAACGATGCGTACACGTGGATTGGTAAAATGGAAACGATGCGTACGCGTGAGGCACGCGTGTGCATCGATGGGTTATTTCGAGATCGACGCGTACGCGTGAGGTGCGCGTACGCGTGCATAGCCTTGCGCGAGAGGCAGAAAACGTGCACAGTGCAGGCACAACTCTCGGGAAAATGGCTGGGAAGTGGAAAAATTCAATCCACACGTACACATACATGACGCGTGCACGTGGATGGCCGAAATTGCTTGATTCACGCGTACGCGTGAAGCACGCGTGCGCGTGGATGGTGCTTTATTTTTCAAAATTTTTCTATGCTTTTGCACCAAACCAAGCATTCCAAACCTCCAAACAGCTACCAAAACATCATAAAACCTTATTTAACCTACTAGACTCCCAAATAAACCCAACTAAGTAATCAAAACATGAAATTTAACCTAAATTACCAATATTTACAAAGAAGAAAAGGGAAAGATGTTACCATGGTGGGGTGTCTCCCACCTAGCACTTTTGTTTATTGTCCTTAAGTTGGACTTATGGGGAGCTCTTCATCAAGGTGGCTTGTTCTTGAATCCATCCTTGAACATCCACCAATGCTTGGACTTCTGTTGTGCTTCATCATTCAAAGTTAATAACTCCAAACTTTGATGGAGTTCTTCACAAACCATAGGCTCCCAAAGTTGATTCTCCTTGTGTGATCTGGGATCCCACACTTTGTTTTTACACCCGTCTTCGAGTTGATCATGGTGATTTCCTCTAGGTGGCAAGAGGGATGAATTCTCATGAAGGCACCAAACGATCCTCCTAGACCCATCTACTTGAGCACTACACCAATCCATGCTCCTCAATTTTGAGCTTCCAACCATAATGAGCCTAGACTTACAATGCCAACCACTAAACATCCTCTTTTTACGCTTAATTCCGCAAAGCGCCCTAAGTTGGCCATCCGTCTCAAGCAAACCAAATTCAAGTGGGATAATAAAGCTAAGAGTTAGAAGTTTTACCCACTCAAATGAAGGATTAGATGACAACCTAGGTGGAGGAGTTCCTAATGATCTTGACAAGGCGCGCTCTAATCCCGTCCATCCTCTTCTAGAGGCTTCTACCACTTGGCAAGGTTTTTCAAGTTCCTCCTCTTGCCAAGCTTCCTCAAGTTCAAGTTCTTCTTCTCCAATGTCCTCTAGCTCTTCCCCATCACTCAAATCATAAATAGGAGGTTGAGTAAAATCTACCTCATCATCAATTCCAAGTATAATGGGGAAGGATTCCTCAAACTCTAAAGGATCATATGTTGATGCGAAATCATCATAAATAGGAGGGCCTATTGATTGGAACACTTCTTCCAATTCTTCAATCACATTGTGTCTTGGAGGTTGTGCACTCTCCTCCTCAACATTAACTTCAAACTCCATGGAAGAAGGCTCTTCAACTTGTGACTCCTCTGTATACTCAACATATTCTAAGGTTCCAACCACTACTTCCTTTGGTTCAATGATCTCTACTTTCTCCTCTTGTTTCACTTCTTTCTTCAACTCTTCTTCTCCACCTTGAAGCCCCAATTCCACTCCCTTACTAAGCTCTTTGGGTGCTTCTCCATATTCAACAATGGGAGTGCCTTGATCGCATAGGCTTAGGCGGGATGAGACTATCACTACAAGGATTTTGTTCATTTGTGGCGGTTTTTTTCCTGTTTGTGGTGGGTTCAAACCCCCACAAAAAGGATCGTGGCAGTTTTAGAAACCCCCAAAATTTGAGGTTCCATGAGCTCCTTTATGGCTGTTTTTCACAACCCCCATAATTCCATTCAGTGGTAGTTTTCTATACCTTTTGTGGGGGTTCTGTGCTTGTGTTTTGTGGCAATTCTTAGTTAATCATTGTGGCGGTTTAGAACCCCCATAAAAAGAATTTTATATTTAAAAAAAAAGACATTCATGTGGTGTTTCAACCTCCACAAACATATCAGTATTAATCTTAAGACAATTAATCTAAATACTAGAATTACATTATCATACTACTAATCAATTATATTTAAAAGAAATCTTTAAATAAGACACATTATAAATTTGAAGGAAATTAAAATATTACATATTTGAACAAAATTTAACACGAATAATTTGAAATATAAAACAAGGTCTGTCAATATAACCTCGACCAAATTGGGTAGTAAACTAATATAAGAACCCCTTTACATCCCAATTGGATGAAATAAAGATTGTATTTCATCTATACAAAGCACTAAAATCAATTTGGCCGATTAAAGCATTCTAGCTGTCACTTGAAAATATGATGACACCCTGTACAGAGACAATCCACCATACAATTTGTATTTTGCAGATTAATAAACATAATAATTACACTGACATTATCTAACCTTTATTCTTGGCTGGTGACTCCTTTGATTTGGATTTGTTACATCCTTTAACATAATAAAATTAGAGAGGACATGAGAATAGAGACCGTTATTTACTCTACATTACTAAGCCCATTAATCAACTATAACTACACAAGTATATACAAATAATTGAAATGTTAATTAATTAGTTATTATTTATACAAGTAATTGTGCTGTCAAAAGGAGCATAATATTAGTTATTATTTATATATCTGGAAAGTGAATACATAATGAAAGCCATTAGATGTCAATAAATACAAAGCACTAAATGCCTTGATTGACACATAGCCATCATATGTTCATATAACTAGTACGCATAAAAAAGAAGGGGAATGGAAAATGGTAAGATGAAAAACAACCCTAAATTTGATCCACACAAGTGGTCAAGCCCTACCTTCCAACTTTAGAAAACAATGGACTAAATAGAGAAGGGGTAATAGGATAATACCATATTGTATTTTCTTGAATAATTTGCGCTGACGTTCAATTGCCTCCTTTGTTTCTATTAGTTGTCTCTTCAAAAGTAAATAAATGAAAATAAAAAATCAAAAGACAACAGAATTCATGCATGTATTATTTAAAATGCAACCTTCTCATAGGCAAGGTTCCAATTTTAGCCATAAAAAAAAGCCTACAATCAAAAGGAATTTACATGCTCTGCGATATGACAAATTCTTTATATAAATACCAAAATATTAATGACATGGAATTAAACACTAAGTAATAAATATCAACATGGTATATAAATCAGTTCATTGGGATCCATAGGAGCAGGCAACAAATGAAAGAGATCACAACAGCATATCGAACCTCTATTTATTATTTATTGTCATCCTAATCTATACATACATTTATTTTTCCACAAAATCAAACCTCAGCAGAAGACTTACCTCTAAAGAAGAAAAATTATCATTACGAAGTTGATCTTTGAGTCTTCCATCCTGCAAAAGAATATGATCTTTACAGTAAACAATCAAGAAGTACAATATAATTGATCAATTTATAGTGAGATCAAAACTGATTTGCTTTTACGGTAAAATCAAAATTGAACTATATAACTAGCAATTCAACAAAAATGAGACTTGGAAATGAATCTGCACTAACTTCATCTCATGTGGCCATATGTCTTAACTTCTCCATTCTCCTCAATTGGATCTCCTCTAACTGAGGAAAGATACGAACTTATTTTGATGTAATAAAAAGTCATTCAATAAGGGTCACTTAATAATGATGAACATTAGCAAATAAAATGCATTGATATATGGCTAACTAGATCAGTGAATAAATAAATTATAATAAAAATCTATTACAAACTTTCCAGAGTTAACTTTATTAAGTTCTGAAACCATCCATTTGAAGGTGGATTGCTCCATATCTTGTGAATCTTGATTGAAAACAACTTCAAGATTTCCAAGTCTGGAATTTCTACCGGTAGGAAAGAACCTTACCAAGTTTGGAATTTCTCTAAGATGACATATCAGCTACTTACCAAGCAGAATTTGAGCATCAAATCAAGGCATGATTGGGCCCGCCTCAGTCAGTTACTAGATTGCCTAGTTAGTGACCTTAAAAAAGAAGAAATAGCAATGGCATCTTGACCAAAGAGAAAAAGAAAAGCCATACCTCCTTTATGCCTACCCTTATTATAACATAAATCTTGTTATTTGTCAATGAAGTTTCTCTATTAACATTTATCAAGTTCGCAAACCTATTACAATGGGTTTTAACAAAATCAGCACAATTGGCCTATTCAGTCAATATGGTAACATTGCTATATGAAGTCTACTTGTTCTGACGAAAATGGTGTAGTTGGCTAGTTGCTATAGCCAAAGAAAAAAAAATTGATAGTAATTAAGGGAAATTCATTGCGAGAAGATTCTGAGCATGAAGTACATAAGTAGTTTTCAAATTAGATTTCATACTTGATCAACTAGAGAACCCAACCATAGTTGTAATTCAAAATTGACAATTGTTTGATACCATATCCCATTGGAGAAATCTGCTACAACACAATTCTTTAGTATAATAAAGTACTACAATTATCAACAACAAATATTTTCCACAGACTTGTAACAAAGAAAAAAAAATATGCACATTAAACTGTAATGTACTTGAGTAGAGCCCGCGAAGCTTCTCCATATATTTTGCAGCTTGTTTCTGCAACAAAATAACATGGAAACATGTTATGTCAAAACAAGCATTATTCTCCAGAGACACAATTGGTATATATTTACTTGGTTACTCCTATGTGCATCGGCTATGTTTTCATCAAGAAGTGCCAACAGAGATCTGTTAATTTCACTGCTCTCAACCATCTGCAGCAACTGATGTTGCATTGAAGAAAAAGTAAAAGTTAGATTGACAAGTTCAACTCAGATAACAAAAGTATAACTAAGTGAACGAAAATAACCGAATGAAAAATAGAAAACACAAAGATTGAAGAATAACACAAAGATCGAAGGGAATCGAAGAAAACACAAGAAAAAAAATTTTCTAGTAGGCGAATCAGATCAGAGAACGAAGAACTCAAAAACAGAGAACAAAAAAAAAACCTAAAAACAGATCTGATTTGAGAGAAAGAGCGTTTTATTTACCTCTTTGAAAGAGTCTGAGCTTCTTCCTCCGTGAGCTGGCCTCAATGCAAACAATGAAAAGCGATAATTAGAAAAAAAATTCAAAAAATCAGAGAGAGAGAGAGAGAGATAAAATAGTGGATGAATGTGTGAACCTGGCCACCATTTATAACTCCAGTGGGTGATGCGTTGACGGAGGAGACTTGGCGGCAACGGCGGCAAGGAGATGAACGACGGTTGCGATGGAATCACGATCTTAAGGTTTCAGACTCTTCCTCGTTCTCTCTCTCGAGTAACTCTTTTATTTTTTTATTTTTGGTATGGGCTTGGTAAATATTTGTTGGGTTGGATTTTTTATAATTAACTGGGTTGAAAATAAATGGTGGGAGTTTTTGTTAATTCTTTAAAATTGCTACAAATAAAAAATATTGTGGAGGTTCTAATAACTCTCACTAAAAAACTTCCACAAACAAATTAAATAAATATTTTGTAGTGTATGTTGCCAATGACTTCTACCATGATAGCCATTTTTGCTCTTAACTCCTCAAATTTCTTTTCATCCTCCTCGTGTTGCCTTAAGATATAAGAATCAAGATCTCTCAATTCTAGTATGAGGGCTTTATCGGAGGGTGATGGTGGAAGAGAGGGTTCATTATTTGAGGGAAGGTTGTTGTAATTAGAAGGTGGTTCATATTGGTGAAACTCTTGAGGTGGTGTGTGTGGAATTTGTGGCTCTTGGGAGTATTGGTGTTGGAATGGTGGTGGCTCTAGATATGGTTGATATGGTGGTTGGTATGGTGGATACGGGTTGGGATCATATGGAGGTGGATGGTGGTAGAAGGCTTGTGAGTATGGTGGAGGGCTATGTTGAGGAGGGGGTTCATATGCATGTGGTGGTTGTGGTTAACAATCACAATAAGGGTCATCACACACATTGGATTGGTATGCGTTAGGATTAGGATTATACCCATAAGAGTTCGGAGGAGGTTGTTGCCAAGAAGGTTGTCCATAAGCTTGGGGCTCCTCCCATCTTTGATTTCCAAATCCTTGATGCACATCCTCATTGAAGCTTCCATTTCCTACAACATAGTTTGAACCACACTCATAGCCAAAGTGATGAGAATTCATGGTGAAAGAGAAAATAAAAACAAAATCTAACAAGAAATAAAGAAAACTAAGTCCTACAACTAGCAAAAACCAACAAGCAAACCAAAAATCAAGCTATTCACAATATATACAATAGCCAATAACATAGCACCATTGCAATTCCCCGACAACGGCACTATTTTGATAGAGTGAATTGTTGTGATGGTATAGAAATTCTCCAAATGAATTCTCGTTGCAAGTATAGTTCTACACCAACAAACAATCCTCCCAATCAAAAATTTGAGTTGTCACATGTACAAACCCCAATAAGAATTAACCAAAGTATTTAAACTCCGGATCGTCTCACAAGGAATCGCAATGAAGTGTTTAATTATTGGCTATGAAAATGCAAGGGGGTTTGGTTGATAAAAGGGGCGATAAAATAGATGACAAGAAAAGTAAAGAGAGCAACTAAAGAAAGTAACTAATGAAGAGAGACATTCATGGCAAGGTTTGAGATCATATACTTTCTATCCTAGTCATTAATCATAACAATACTTAACAAGAATTTATCTTATTTCGTCATCTCAAACATTGGAAGAAGGTGTAAGTTATCTTCCATGAGAGAAAGTCAAACAAGACTAGCTAATCTCAATCCAAATGTCCCAATCAACTCACTAATTAAATTAGTAAGAGATTAGAGTCAATGGAATTAATATTAACTAACAACTCTAGATCACCAATCTAAATTGGGTTTTCATGACTCAAGATTATCTAATTACTCTTTCCAAGCCAAGAATGCTCAAAGTCTACTCTAAAGCCCAACCAAGTATTTTGTCAAACACTTGGTGGGTACAAAAGGAAAGCATGGTAAAAGTGCAAGAATGATAAATCTACCAACTACCAATTGCAAGAAAAGTAAATTCACAACTCAATCATCAATAAAGGAAACATCAAACATCAAATTTCATTAAATGTAAACCAAATCCAACATAGAACATTCATGAACATAAAAGAGACAAAAAAGTAAAATTAACACTAGAAACCATGAGAATGAAAGAGTAGAAGCAAGAAATTGTAAAGAAAACAAGATGAAATCAATAATCAAAACCTAGATCTAAGATGGAATTAAGCCTAAGAACCCTAATTCTAGAGAGAAGGGGGAGCTTCTCTCTCTAGAAACTAACCTACATGATGCTAAGCTACAAAACAATTGCTCCCCCTTTTCTTGGGCTTCAATTCTGCATGAAATATACTCAGAAACACGTTAGATTTGGGCCTGGGTAGCTCAGAAATCGCTCCCAGCATTTTTCCTCTAAGTGAGTCACGTGCGAGTAACGGCGCGTACGCGCCATGTCCGCCTGCGCGTCGCTTGGCCAATTTTCTCATCCGCGCGTACACACTATGTACGCGTACGCGTCGCCATGCGATGCCACTTCTGCACGCGCGCGCCTTGTACGCTTGCGCGCCCCTTGAAGTATTTCCAATCTTTGTTTCCTCATGCATTCTCCACTTTGTATACTTTTCTCCTTATTTCTTCCATCTGATACTTGCCTTATGAACCTAAAATCACTCAACAAACACATCAAGGCATCGAATGGAATTAAAGTGAGTTAAAATCACCAATTTAAGAGCCTAAAAAGCATGTTTTTGCACTTAAGCATAATTCAAGGGAGAATTACAAAACCATGCTATTTCATTGAATAAATGTCGGAAAAGGTGATGAAATCCCCTAAAATAAGCAATGGATAAACCACAAAATTGGGATTTATCAATATTCCCAGCCACCATTAGAATAATCAATTGGTGATGGTGGGTAATATCCCATAAGATTTGTTTGATCACAAGATGAGTTGAACGCCATTTGAATTTTGTAAAACACAACACCAATGAAAATTGAAATTACTCATATCAAAGATGAGAATTTCTTAGTGAGGCAAAAACACAAACACCTTGGTTTCAATTTAAAACAGAGAACAAAAAAAATGCTTGATCTAAACTTCTCACCCACTTAATCATTGTTGATCTAAATCAATCCCCGGTAACGGCGCCAAAAACTTGATGGGTGGAAATTAGATTCCACACAAAAACTCACCAGCAAGTGTACCGGGTCGCATCAAGTAGTAAAACTCACAAGAGTGAGGTCGATCCCACAGGGATTGATGGATCAAGCAACTTTAGTGGGTGATTAGTTTAGTCAAGCTAACATTGGTGTATTGGATGAAATTGAAGCAACAAAATGTAGATTACAGGAATTGTAAAATGCAGAAAGTAAATTGAACAGAAGCTTAAATTGGCAGAAGCTTAAAGAGCAAGAAAAATAAATTGCATCAAATGTAAAGGGGGACTGGGTACTGGAAAATTAAATGAAAGCAGTAAAGCAACCAATTGAATAGATCTTGAGAACAAGTGACTGGAAATTTAAATTGCAGGAAGAGTAAATTTAGATCATAGGAAGAATTGTAAAATGCAGAACACTTGCAGAGGAATTAAATTGCAGGAAGAGTAAATCAGATCACAGTAAGTTCAAATGAAAAATTGTAGAAAGTGAAATTGCAGAAGAGAATCGTAGCAAAAAAGGAAATTTTTGCAGGAAAGGAAATTGAAATTTGCATAAGCCAATATTGAATTCAATACTTAGAATGTAACAGTGCAGAAAAATTAAAAGTGTTTCAAAGAGAATTTTCTATTCCACCCTACTCCTAATGCTCTCTAGCAGAGCCAGCTTTTTTTTCTAAAATGGAACAGATGCCTTTATATAGGCTTTTTACAAAATGAAAATGAAAATTGAAATTGAAAACAAATTATAATTAAATGAAATTCCTAATCTACTGATCCTTGTGCCTTTGAGTGATATCTATTGGGTTCTGCTTGCTTTGGGGCTTCAATGAAATAGGTTGATTTGGTTTTGAGATGATTGGTCGCTTGGGTCAGGTGGGTTGGTGCACTTCCAGTAGAACGCTCAGTCAAGTTAAATAACGTAGCACTCCCTTGCTTGTGTCAAGCCCTTCAAACCAGGCCTCATACATAGCACTAAGTTAACTAATTGCAATGTAGCGCCCCTTGCTTTTCTTTTGTTTCCCTCTTCGAGCCCTGATCGATTCCTTTTTGAGCCAATTTCCTCATCATGTGTAGCACTCAGTGAGAGGTTTTAACGTAGCACTACATGCCTTGGAGTGAGGCTCCTTCTTCGAACCCTGGCTGCTCCCCTCTTGCCAATTTCATTTTGCCCATAGCGCTCAGTTGGGAGTTGCAACGTAGCGCTCCTTGCTTTCTCTTGCTCGCTTGGCTAGAAGTCACGAAAAAGTGAACAAAATTAACGTAGCGCTCCCTTTCTTCCTTGGATGAGCGCTCCGTTACATTTAATGAATGCTAGCGTTCATTCATTCATGAAATGCTTTACTAACTAATGTAATGTATTAACGTAAGCTTGAATTGCTTATTTGCCAATTGATAATGAATGTTTCATGTATGCTTCCATGGCCTTATTAATTACTAATGCCAATGTTTTCATTTAATGAATATGGCATTATACTAACGTGAATAAGCCAAGGTAGAGTGCATTCACTTAATTCATTCTCCATTGGCATAATAATGCATGCATGCATATGATAATTCATGATAATAAAGCCAAGGCTTCATGGTCATGGGCCACGCTTTTAAAAGCGTGGCCTAAGGTTCCAAAGTGTGCTCTAACTTCAAAGTGTACCCAAAATTCTTCTTTTCTCCTTTTGAGTTGATTTTATGCTATTTTGCTTCTTTTTCCACTTATTTCCTACAAAATTTATAAAATCAAAAGATCAAGGAAATATACCATTTAAGCACCAAAGAATGAAATATTTAAGCACAAATCATCAACTTCTTGTGCGAAAAAGCATAGAAAAATATGACATGATGACATGTCATCACACACCAGCAAAAGCATATCCATGATAAAAGCGTTTAAAGACTCAAAAGGCTACTACTGAAAGGCAGCCTTAGAGTTTGAAGTGTTTTTAACAAAATAAAGTTGCTAAGAAGCAACCAAGTGTCAACAAAGTCAACCGTAAAGAGATTTACAAAAAAAAGTCTAAAAGTTCACAAACAGGACTATAAATACAAGCATTTATAAAGGATCTAAATTTTTCCCAGTAGCAGCATCCTTATGAAAGGGAGGTCTGGTGGCAAGAGGGACGGCATTGACAACCCCATCTGGGACATTCAACATCTCCACATTAGGATCGGACCCAGGAGGAGCTACCTCGGCGGAAGAAGTTGAAGAGGCTGAAGTTGCAGAAGCTTTGGCTGGCGGTGCAGGGGGAGGACCCTCATCTTCATCATCAGGGGTAGGCACTATCTTGCCATCCTCTACTACATTATCCAGACTAAAGAGAGTCAGGGGGAGTTCAGGGGCAAGAACCTAGACTTGGGCCTTCAAGTTCTCATAAGCATCAGTCACACTAAAGCTTGGTATAATCAGCCTGGCCTCCAACAGCTTGTCATAAGTTCGAGTATAGCTCTCTTTATACTTTTTTGCCGCTTCCTCAGCCCGGTTTGCAGCAGTGACGTTAGGATTTTTGCCAGTAAAGAATGCGTAAAAATAGTCGCGTTGTAGATATAGTCTCTAAACCGACAAAAATCCCTTCGTACAAACGTTTTGGGTGTCACAAGTAACAAACCCCTTTAGAAATTGTTAACTGAGTATTCAAACCTCGGGTCGTCTTCTCAAGGAACTGCGAGGAAGTATGTTCTTATTATTCGCTATAAAGGTTGTAATCGGGGTTTAGAAGATGAGAAGCAAGTAATTTGAATGACAAGTAAAGTAAATGGCAATTAAAATAAATAAATACTGTAAAGCAGACTTTTGGCAAGGTAAGGGAAGTTGGAGGTCCAACGTAATTATCTCTCCCAACTATAATGAAAGTTGAATCTAAACTCCACTTGGTCAACCTTTACTAAAGCAAAGGAGATTCAAGGGACTAATTAATCTGGCCTTTGAATCCTATTTATTTCCTAAGAAAAGGTTGGGATTATTTAGGTTCAGCTTAATTAGCAAGATAACGATTATCAATTATGTTGAGTTTAATAACTGTTGAGTTACTAAATTCTTAACCAGAACCAAAAGGGGAAAAAGTAAAATTGCTGGAATGATAAAAATATCTTTTAGATGGGAAGCAATGGTAACTTAAATCAAAGAGAACAATCATAAACTGAAAATACCTCAATTATCATTAATTCAAATAACTGTCTGTAACATGGAAGAATTCATAGATCCAATTATAAAGGTAAATAGCCAACTCAGATATTGAAATAAATAAATAAAGTGAAAGGGAAATTTAAAACAAAGAAATATAAAACCTGGATTGAGAGTCACTCTTAAAATAAGAAGAAATCCTAAATCCTAAGAGAGAGAGAGAGAAGATCTCCCTCTCAACTAAATCTAAATCATTGAAAAGTAAAATATGCGAGCTCCCTTTGAATGCGTGCATTCCCACACTTTATAACCTCTGGTCTATGCTATCTGTACTTGGATCTGGGCCAAAAAGGGCTTCAGAAATCGCTGGGGGCGCATTCTGTAAATTCTGATACGTGGCCTCTGTCACGCGTCCGCGTGGGTCACGCGGTCGCGTCATTTGGAGCTTTGCTTGCCACGCGGTCGCGTCAGTCATGCGACCACGTCATGTGCGTTCTGCTTAAGGCGCGCAGTCGCGTCAGTCATGCGGCCGCGTCGTTGCTGATTCGTGCTTGGCACGCAATCGCGTCATCCATGAGATCACGTGAATACCAGTTTCCTTAAAGCTCTGTTTTGCTTTCTCCTTCCTATTTTGTATGTTTTCTTTTCCATCCTTTAAGTCATTCTGCCTTAGAAAATCTGAAACTACTCAACACACTAATCACGGCATCGAATGGAAATAAAGGTAATTAAATTAATTAATTTTAAAGCTTAGGAAACATGTTTTTCATTTACATCACATAATAAGGAAGGGAAATTAAAACCATGCAATTAATGTGAATAAGCAGGTGAAGGATTGTATAAATCACTCAAATTAAGCACAAAAGAACTCATGAAATATAGGTTTATCAACCTCCCCACACTTAAACACTAGCATGTCCTCATGCTAAATCCAAGGTAAATAATTAAGGTTAAAGTGATGGAATGTCATGCAATGCAACCTAATTTAAATGCAACTACCAAATGAATGATGCATCATGCAACTCTAATTTATTCACTCATATATAAAGCTTACATGTAGTCAAGTTAATTCACATTCTCAAGGAGTCATGTATATATATAGCCAACCCTTAAATAATAAAGCATTTTAGCAAATGAGATGGGAAAGAAAATATTAAACTTGCAAAACAATTAGTAAATTTAAGCATAGATATATGTTGATGAGTTATTGAACCCTCACTGGATTTTGTGTTTACTCTCTAGTCAGTCAGTGTTTATTGGGTTTATTCACTCTATTTTTCTTTTTATTCTTACTTTCTAAAGCTTTGTTCTTCATCTAACCAATCAACAATTACAGAATATAGTCATACCAAAAAGTCACGAGGTCTTTAATTGAGGTTGTAATGTGGTCAAGGTAAAGGTAAGGATTTATGTATAGGGTCAAGTGAGCTAATAAGTGAATCCTTAATTAGACTAAGATCTCACCTAACATACATATTTAGTAAAAAAAAAATCTTTTTACCTATTTTCCCATAATATCCCACTTATTGTTACATGCTCATGTTTCACTTTTTATTTTTATCCCATGTGCATTGTTTTTATTCCGCATTGGGAAATTTCTTTTGTATCCCCTTTTATTTAAATACTGAAAAATAAATTCTTCTTTTTTTTAATGCACATGGTAATTGAATCACTTAGATTTTCTCATGAGCATTGATGAGCGGATATTTTATACACTTTTTGGGGTTAATTTCATATAGTTTTTAGTATGTTTTAGTGAGTTTTTAGTTTGTTTCTTTTAGTTTTTAGGAAAAAATTCATATTTCTGGACTTTACTATGAGTTGTGTGTTTTTCTATAATTTCAGGTATTTTCCTGGCTGAAATTGAGGGAGCTGAGCAAAAATCTGATTCAGGCTGAAAAAGGACTGCTGATTCTGTTAGATTCTGACCTCCCTGCACTCAAAGTGGATTTTCTGGAGCTACAGAACTCAAAATGGCGTGCTTCCAAGTGCGTTGGAAAGTAGACATCCAGAGCTTTCCAGAAATATATAATAGTTCATACTTTTCTCAAGGATAGATGACGTAAACTGGCATTTAACGCCAGTTCTCTGCCCAATTCTGGCGTCCAGCGCCAGAAAAGGATTAAATGTTGGAGTTCAACGCCAGAAATGGATCCAAACCTGGCGTTGAACGCCCAAAATGGCCTTATGCACGTGAATTGCTTAAGTCTCAGCCCCAGCACACACCAAGTGGGCCCCAGAAGTGGATCTCTATACCATCTCCTATAGTTTACTCATTTTCTGTAAACCTAGGCTACTAGTTTAGTATTTAAACAACTTTTAGAGACTTATTTTGGATCTCATGACATTTAGATCAAAACTTTGTACTCTTTGACGCCATGAGTCTCTAAACCCCATTGTTGGGGGTGAGGAGCTCTGCTGTGTCTCGATGAATTAATGCAAGTATTTCTGTTTTCCATTCAAACATGCGTGTTCCTATCTAAGATATCCATTCGCGCCTAACTATGGAGAAGGTGATGATCAGTGACACTCATCACCTTCCTCAATCCATGAACGTGTGTCTGACAATCACCTCCGTTCTACATCAGATTGAATGAATATCTCTTAGATTCCTAAATCAGAATCTCCGTGGTATAAGCTAGATTGATGGCGGCATTCATGAGAATCCAGAAAGTCTAAACCTTGTCTGTGGTATTCTGAGTAGGATTCAGGGATTGAATGACTGTGACGAGCTTCAAACTCGCGAGTGTTGGGCGTAGTGATAGACGCAAAAGGAGGGTGAATCCTATTCCAGCACGATCGGGAACCTCAGATGATTAGCCGTGCTGTGACAGAGCATTTGGATCATTTTCACAAGAGGAGGGGATGTAACCATTGACAACGGTGATGCCCCAACACACAGCTTGCACCAAGTTTTTGGCGCCATTGCCGGGGATTGTTCGTGTTTGAACAACTGACGGTTTATTTTGTTGCTTAGATTAGGAAAATTTTTCTTTTTGGTTTAGAGTCTCTTATTATTGTTCTTAGTTAAAAATATCCTTCTTCAAAACAAGTGTTACATTTACTGCTCAATTGGTTAGAGCGTTAGTCTAAATCCGTGGCAGTTTGGTACACTCTTTTTAAAACCTTTTTCAAAAATAATATTTTCTCTATTAAATTTTGTGCCAAACTTTAAGTTTGGTGTTTTCTAGTTGATTTCCCTTGGGTTTTCGAAAATTTTAAGTTTGGTGTTCCTTGGTGTTTTTTCCTCCAAAATTTTCGAAAACAAGGAGCATTAGATCTAAAAATTTTAAATCTTGTGCTATTTTATTGTTTTTCTCTTTCCTCACTAAATTCAAAAATATCTTTTCTCTCTAATTTTAAAATAATTTTCGAAAATTATTTTTTTTTAAAAAAAATCCAGATTTTTTTTCAAAATTTAAAATCTTTTCCAATCATATCTTTTTCAAAACTTCCTTACCACTTTCTCTCTCCTTATTTTTTCGAAAATCTTCACCTATTTTTATTTGTTTTATTCTAATTTTTTTCGAAATAAATAAATAAATAAATAAAAATAAAATTTTTACTTGACATCATCTCCCTTTCTCCATCATGGATCTAAGTGGAAATGAACAGTCCAGGAGGACTCTTGGGTCATATGCTAACTCCTCTACTGCTTCATATGGGAGTAGTATCTGCATACCCTCCATTGGAGTCAGTAGCTTTGAGTCGAATCCTCATCTCATTATCATGGTGCAACAAAGCTGCCAGTATTCTGGTCTTCCACAGGAAGAACCTACAGAGTTTCTGGCACAGTTTCTACAGATTGCTGACACAATACATGATAAAGAAATAGATCAGGATGTCTACAGACTATTACTGTTTTCATTTGCTGTAAAAGATCAAGCTAAGAGGTGGTTGAATAACCAACCTAAGGCCAGCATAAGGACATGGAAACAGCTAATAGAAAAATTCCTAAATCAATACTTTCCCCCAAAACGGATGACACAGCTAAGGCTGGACATCCAAGGCTTCAAACAAGGAGATAATGAATCTCTTTATGATGCCTGGGAGAGATACAGAGAGATGCTACGAAAATGCCCATCTGAAATGTTTTCAGAGTGGGTTCAGTTAGATATCTTCTATTATGGGCTTGCAGAAGGAGCTCAGTGTCTCTAGATTACTCAGCTGGTGGATCTATCCACATGAGAAAGACAATTGAAGAGGCTCAAGAGCTCATTGATACAGTTGCCAGGAATCAGCATCTGTACTTAAGCAGTGACCCTTCCATGAAAGAAGAGGTTAAGACAGTAACTGCTGAACTCAGTCCTGTAGAACAAGTTGCTGAATTCAATCAGCAATTGGACTTTCTAACAAAGCAGTTGGCCGAATTCAAAGATAGACTACAGGAGACAAGGATGGCTAATATACATATGGAAGAACAGTTTAAGCAAACAAAGCAGCAGCTGTCAAGGCAAATAACAGAAGAATGCCAAGCAGTTCAATTAAGAAGTGGAAAAACATTAAATACCCCACCTCAAGGCAGCAAAAAGCTAAGAAATGAGTAAACCACCCAAAATTCACATGAGGACAGTAAGAGCCCAGGGAAAAGTAATTCTGGAACTAAAACGCCAGAAATTTGGTGGAAGGCTGGCGCTGAACGCCCAGACCATGCTCAGGACTGGCGTTCAACGCCAGAAACAAGGCAGGACTGGCGTTCAACGCCAGAAATAGGCAAGGATCTGGCGTTGAACGCCCAAAATGGGGAAGATCTGGCGCTGAACGCCCAAAATGGGCACATTTCTGGCGTTCAGACGCCAGGAACAGACAAGGAGTTGGCATCTAAGGTCACTCCAGTTTCTAACCCTGGCACTCAATTGCCAGTGAGGGATCAGACACACACAAATGCTAATAACAACCCCTCTAAAAAGGCTTCTTCAACCACTTCTGTAGGCAATAAACCTGCAGCAACTAAGGTTGAGGAATATAAAGCCAAGATACCTTATCCTCAAAAACTCCGGAAAGAGGAGCAGGATAAGCAATTTGCTCGCTTTGCAGATTACCTCAGGACTATTGAAATAAAGATTCCATTTGCAGAAGCACTTGAGCAAATACCTTCTTATGCCAAGTTCATGAAAGAGATCTTGAGTCATAAAAAGGATTGGAGAGAAACAGAAAGAGTTCTCCTCACTGAAGAATGCAGTGCAGTCATTCTGAAGAGCTTTCCTGAAAAGCTTAAAGACCCTGGGAGTTTTCTGATACCATGCATATTAGAAGGTAATTGCACCAAGACAGCTTTATGCGATCTCGGGGCAAGCATCAACTTGATACCTGCATCCACTATCAGAAAGCTTGGTTTAACTGAAGAAGTTAAACCAACCCGAATATGTCTTCAACTTGCTGATGGCTCCACTAAATACCCATCAGGCGTGATTGAAGACATGATTGTCAGGGTTGGGCCATTCGCCTTTCCCACTGACTTCGTTGTGCTGGAAATGGAGGAGCACAAGAGTGCTACTCTCATTCTAGGAAGACCCTTCCTAGTAACTGGATGATCCCTCATTGACGTCCAACAGGGGGAAATAACCCTGAGAGTCAATGATGATGAGTTTAAGTTGAACGCTGTCAAAGCCATGCAGCATCCAGACACATCAACAGACTGCATGAAAGTTGATCTTATTGACTCATTGGTAGAAGAGATCAACATGGCTGAGAGTCTCGAATCAGATTTGGAAGACATCTTTAAAGATGTTCAGCCTGATTTCGAGGATTCAGAGGAGATGAAAGAGCCTATGAAATTTCCTCTGGAAGAGGAAAAACCTCCTAAACCCGAGCTCAAACCGTTACCACCATCCCTGAAATATGTATTTCTGGGAGAAGGTGACACTTTTCCAGTGATCATAAGCTCTGCTTTAAATCCACAGGAAGAGGAAGCACTTATTCAAGTGCTAAGAACACACAAGACAGCTCTTGGGTGGTCCATAGGTGACCTTAAGGGCATAAGCCCAGCTAGATGCATGCACAAAGTCTTATTGGAGGATAATGCTAAACCAGTGGTTCAACCACAGAGGCGGCTAAATCCAGCCATGAAGGAAGTGGTGCAGAAAGAGGTCACCAAATTACTAGAGGCTGGGATTATTTATCCTATTTCTGATAGCCCCTGGGTGAGCCCTGTCCAAGTCATCCCAAAAAAGGGAGGCATGACAATGATTCATAATGAAAAAAATGAATTGGTTCCTACAAGAACAGTTACAGGGTGGCGCATGTGTATTGACTACAGAAGGCTCAATACAGCCACCAGAAAGGATCATTTTCCTTTACCATTCATAGACCAGATGCTAGAAAGACTAGCAGGTCATGATTATTACTGCTTTTTGGACGGCTACTCAGGCTATAACCAGAATGCAGTAGATCCTCAGGATCAAGAGAAAACAGTATTCACATGTCCATCTGGAGTGTTTGCTTATAGGAGGATGCCATTTGGGCTGTGTAATGCGCCTGCAACCTTCTAGAGATGCATGCTCTCTATTTTCTCTGATATGGTGGAAAAATTTCTGGAAGTCTTCATGGATGACTTCTCAGTATATGGAGACTCATTCAGCTCCTGTCTTGATCACCTGAAACTTGTTTTGAAGAGATGCCAAGAGACCAACCTAGTTTTAAATTGGGAAAAATGTCACTTCATGGTAACTGAAGGGATTGTCCTTGGGCATAAAATCTCAAACAAGGGAATAGAGGTGGATCAAGCAAAAATAGAGGTAATTGAAAAATTACCACCACCTGCCAATGTTAAGGCAATCAGAAGCTTTCTGGGGCATGCAGGATTCTATAGGAGGTTTATAAAGGATTTTTCAAAAATCACAAAACCTATAAGCAATCTGCTAGCTGCTGACATGCCATTTATGTTTGACACAGAGTGCCTGCAGGCGTTTGAAACGCTGAAAGCTAAGCTAGTCACAGCACCAGTTATTTCTTCACCAGACTGGACATTACCATTTGAGCTAATGTGTGATGCCAGTGATCACGCCATTGGTGTAGTGTTGGGACAGAGGCATGACAAGCTTCTGCACGTCATTTATTACGCTAGTCGCATTCTAAATGATGCCCAAAAAAATTACACAACCACAGAAAAAGAATTACTTGCAGTGGTTTACGCCATTGACAAGTTCAGATCATACTTGTGATCTTGTGTATACTGATCATGCTGCTCTTAAATATCTACTCACAAAGCAGGATTCAAAACCCAGGCTCATCAGATGGGTGTTGCTTCTGCAAGAGTTTGATATAGAAATAAGAGACAGAAAAGGGACAGAGAACCAAGTGGCTGATCATCTGTCACGAATAGAGCCAGTAGAAGGGACGCCCCCCCTCTATTGAGATCTCTGAGACTTTTCCGGATGAGCATTTATTTGCCATTAAGGAAACACCATGGTTTGCCGATATTGCAAACTATAAAGCTGCAAGGTTCATACCCAAGGAGTACAACAGGATACAAAAGAAGAAATTAATTACTGATGCAAAGTACTACTTGTGGGATGAACCTTATCTCTTTAAGAGATGTGCAGACGGAATAATCCGTAGGTGTGTGCCTAGAGAAGAAGCACAGAGGATCCTGTGGCATTGCCATGGATCTCAATATGGAGGCCATTTCGGAGGTGAGCGAACAGCCACCAAGGTCCTCCAATTTGGCTTCTATTGGCCCACACTCTATAAAGATTCCCGAGAGTTTGTACGTAACTGTGACAGTTGCCAAAGAGCTGGTAATCTGCCTCATGGTTACGCCATGCCTCAACAAGGAATCTTGGAAATTGAGTTGTTTGACGTATGGGGAATTGATTTCATGGGACCTTTCCCACCATCATACTCAAACACTTATATTCTGGTGGCAGTTGACTATGTATCAAAATGGGTTGAGGCCATTGCCACACCCACCAATGATACTAAAATAGTGCTGAAGTTCCTCCAGGAACATATCTTTAGCAGGTTTGGTGTCCCTAGAGTACTAATCAGTGATGGGGGCACTCATTTCTGCAATAAACAGCTTTACTCTGCCATGGTTCGGTATGGAATTCGCCATAAGGTGGCTACTCCATATCATCCACAAACTAATGGGCAAGCTGAAGTCTCTAATAGAGAATTAAAGAATCCTAGAACGGACAGTAAGTACTCGTAGAAAGGATTGGGCAAGGAGCTTGGATGATGCTCTGTGGGCTTACAGAATAGCATTCAAGACCCCTATAGGGACCTCTCCATACCAACTTGTGTATGGTAAAGCATGTCACCTGCCCGTGGAACTGGAACATAAAGCCTACTGGGCAACCAGATTCCTAAACTTTGATGCCAAATTAGCTGGAGAAAAAAGATTGCTCCAGCTAAATGAGCTAGAGGAATTCAGATTCAAGGCTTTCGAAAATGCCAAGCTTTATAAAGAGAAATAAAAAAAGTGGCATGACAGAAAGCTGTCATCTAGAATCTTTGAGCCAGGACAGAAGGTTCTGCTGTTCAACTCTAGACTCAGGCTATTCCCCGGGAAATTGAAATCCCGGTGGAGGGGACCATACGTGATTACAAGTGTATCACAATATGGTTATGTGGAGCTTCAAGATATTGATTCTGATAAGAGGTTCATTGTCAATGGACAGAGAATCAAACACTATCTTGAAGGCAACATTGAGCAAGAGTGCTCAAGGCTGAAGCTAGACTAAAAGCTTAGCAAGTTCCAGCTAAAGACAATAAAGAAGCGCTTGCTGGGAGGCAACCCAGCCATGGGGCATCAATCCTCTATGAATTTTGCCCTATTTCTATTTTTATTTTTATTTGTTTATATAGAGTTCATTGATGACAAGGTAAAGAATCAATTGCATAAGTTCACAGGGTTACAGAAGGAATTTGCACACAAAATAGAGAAAAAGAGCTCACTGGCAAGAAAACACCAGTAGGAGCCTATTTTGGGCGTTCAGTGCCCAAAAGGGGCAGCCAGTGGGTGCTGAACGCCAGTAAGGGTAGCAATCTGGCGTTCAATGCCAGAAAAGGGCAATAACTGGGCGTTGAACACCCAGGAGATCAGCATTTGGGCATTGAACGCCCAAAACAGGCAGTGTTTGGGCGTTCAAACGCCAGGATGGCAGGGAGGAGGCAAACTCATTTTTCTTCATATTTTTTCATTCTAATCTTGATTTTCATACTTCAATTCATGATTTCTTTCATAAACATGTTAAGAACCCTGATTTCTAAAATCCCTAATTTCTAAAAATCCTACTTTAAAAATATCAAATGTATCTTAATCCATAAGCACCAAGCCTCTTTGCAAATTCAATCCAACTCTTTTCAAATCCTATTTTCAAAACAAATCTAATTTTTTCCAACTAATATCTTTTTCAAATCTCCATATTATCTTTTTCAAAATCTAGATTTATCTTTTTCAAAAATCTTTCCTATCTTTTCAATTTTAAACTATATCCTCTCTTATCATATCTTCTATCTTATCTTTTCCAAATCAATCTTTTTATCATATCTTTATCTCTTTTTTCGAAAACCCACCCTCCCTCCCTTTAAATTTGAGTTCGGCCTCCCTCCCCTCCCATCAACAATTGCACCTAGCTCTCCTTCTTTCCCTCTCCTTTCTTTTCTTTTGCTTGAGGACAAGCAAACCTCTAAGTTTGGTGTGTTTATTCGTGATCACTAAGATCATGGCTCCTAAAGGAAAATAACCCACTCCAAGAGGCAAGAAAGAGAGCGTTCCAAAACCACTTTGGAATCAAGGGAAGTTCTTATCTAAAGAACATTCAGACCATTATAATAAAGTAATGGGTCTGAGATCAGTGATCCCGGAAGTTAGATTCGATCTGAAGGAAGATGAATATCCGGAGATCCAGGAGCAAATTCGAATCAGGAACTGGGAAGTCCTAGCTAATCCTGAAACGAAAGTGGGAAGGAATATGATCCAGGAGTTCTATGCTAATATGTGGCAGACTGACAAGCAAAAACTATCTGGAACTGCTTTCTATGAATATCGGACCATGGTCAGAGGAAAGATTGTTCATACCACCCCTGACAAGATCAGAGAGATCTTAAAGCTAACTCAGCTGAAAGATGATCCAGACTCCTTCAACAGGAGAATGATGAGAACAGACAAGGGCTTGGATAAGATTCTAGAGGACATATGTATCCCTGGAGCCAGGTGGACCACCAACACAAAGGGTGTCCCAAATCAACTCAAGAGAGAAGATCTCAAACCAATCGCCAGAGGATGGCTGGAGTTCATTGGGCATTCTCTGTTGCCTACTAGCAACCGTTCTGAAGTCACAGTTAAAAGAGCAGTGATGATCCATTGCATCATGATGGGAAAAGAAGTGGAAGTTCATCAGCTGATCTCAACTGAACTCTACAAAATTACTAACAAAAATTCTAAAGAAGCCAGGTTGGCTTATCCAACCGTGGTTTCTCTGCTCTGCAAGGACGCTGGGGTAAGGATGGGAATAACTGAGTATATCTCAGTTGAGAAACCAATCACAAAAGCATCAATGGAAAAACAACAAGCACATGATGATCCCACCAAGAAGAAAACACAGGAATCTCTCCCAGAAATCCCTTAATCTGAATACTGGGAGTATCTTGAGACGTCTGTTACCAAGATACGGGAAGCTATGGAACAAATAATAAAAGAACAGAAGGAGCACAGTCAAATTCTCACCTATATGTTTAAAGAACAAGAGGAGCAAGGGCGTGACTTGAGGGACTTGAAGCGCCAGAAGTTATCTCTTGAAGGACCAAGCACCCCAAAGATTCGAGGAACACCCGTTTCCCAGAACTAAGGTTGTTAAATTCCAATCTCTGCTTTAACTCTGTGATAATGTCGTTATAGAAGTTCACCTTAGGAGTCATATAGTAGTAATTAGTATCTATTTTGATTTTATCTCCAATTAAGCCATAGTTTATTTTTCTCATCATCAGCAAACATGAATAAAATAGTAGATCTTTTGAATAAGAGGTAATAAAATTTCGAGTTTTAATAAGAGAAATTCTAATTAGTTACGTGTGGTGGCAATACTTTCTGTCTTCTGAATGAATGCTTGAACAGTTCATATGTCTTTTGAATTTGTTGTTTAAGACTCTTAAATATGTTGTCTCTTGAAAGAATGATGAACATGAGACATGTTATTGATAATCTGAAAAATCATAAAAATGATTCTTGAAGCAAGAAAAAGCAGCAAAAAAAAAAAGCCAATAGCCCTTAAAACCAAAAGGCAAGGGTAATAAAAAGGATCCCAAGGCTTTGAGCATCAGTGGATAGGAGGGCCTAAGGGAATAAAATCCTGGCCTAAGCGGCTAAACCAAGCTGTCCCTAACCATGTGCTTGTGGCGTGAAGGTGTCAAGTGAAAACTTGAGACTTAGCGGTTAAAGTCAAGGTCCAAAGTAGAAAGAAGAGTGTGCTTAAGAACTCTGGACACCTCTAATTGGGGACTTTAGCAAAGCTGAGTCACAATCTAAAAGGTTCACCCAATTATGTGTCTGTGGCATTTATGTGTCCGGTGGTAATACTGGAAAACAAAGTTCTTAGGGCCACGGCCAAGACTCATGAAATAGCTGTGTTCAAGAATCATCATACTGAAATAGGAGAATCAATAACACTATCTGATTTCTAAGTTCCTATAGATGCCAATCACTCTGAGCTTCAATGGATAAAGTGAGATGCCAAAACTATTCGGAAGCAAAAAGCTACTAGTCCCACTCATCTAATTAGAATCTGAGCTTCACTCAAAAACTCTGAGATATTATTACTTCTCAACCTATTAGTCTTCTATTTTATTTGTCTAGTTGCTTGAGGACAAGCAATAGTTTAAGTTTGGTGTTGTGATGAGCGGATATTTTATATGCTTTTTGGGGTTAATTTCATATAGTTTTTAGTATGTTTTAGTGAGTTTTTTGTTTGTTTCCTTTCGTTTTTAGGAAAAAATTCATATTTCTGGACTTTACTATGAGTTGTGTGTTTTTCTGTAATTTCAGGTATTTTTCTGGCTGAAATTGAGGGAGCTGAGCAAAAATCTGATTCAGGCTGAAAAAGGACTGCTGATGCTGTTAGATTCTGACCTCCTGCACTCAAAGTGGATTTTCTGGAGCTACAGAACTCAAAATGGCGTGCTTCCAAGTGCGTTGGAAAGTAGACATCCAGGGCTTTCTAGAAATATATAATAGTCCATACTTTGCTCAAGGATAGACGACGTAAACGGGCGTTCAACGCCAGTTCTCTGCCCAATTCTGGCGTCTAGCGCCAGAAAAGGATTAAAAGTTGGAGTTCAACGCCAGAAATGGATACAAACCTAGCGTTGAACGCCCAAAATGGCCTTATGCACGTGAATTGCTTAAGTCTCAGCCCCAGCACACACCAAGTGGGCCCCAGAAGTGGATCTCTATACCATCTGCTATAGTTTACTCATTTTCTATAAACCTAGGCTACTAGTTTAGTATTTAAACAACTTTTAGAGACTTATTTTAGATCTCATGACATTTAGATCAAAACTTTGTAATCTTTGACGGCATGAGTCTCTAAACCCCATTGTTGGGGGTGAGGAGATCTGCTGTGTCTCGATGAATTAATGCAAGTATTTCTGTTTTCCATTAAAACATGCGTGTTCCTATCTAAGATATCCATTCGCGCCTAACTATGGAGAAGGTGATGATCAGTGACACTCATCACCTTCCTCAATCCATGAACGTGTGTCTGATAATAACCTCCGTTCTACATCAGATTGAATGAATATCTCTTAGATTCCTTAATCAGAATCTCCGTGGTATAAGCTAGATTGATGGCGGCATTCATGAGAATCCGGAAAGTCTAAACCTTGTCTGTGGTATTCCGAGTAGGATTCAGGGATTGAATGACTGTGACGAGCTTCAAACTCGCGAGTGCTGGACGTAGTGACAGACGCAAAAGGAGGGTGAATCCTATTCCAGCACGATCGGGAACCTCAGATGATTAGCCGTGCTGTGACAGAGCATTTGGATCATTTTCACAAGAGGAGGGGATGTAACCATTGACAATGGTGATACCCCAACACACAGCTTGCCATAGAAGGACGTGCGTGCATGAATCAGAGGACAAAGGAAAGCAGAGGTTCAGAAGACAAAGCATCTCCAAAACTCCAACATATTCTCCATTACTGCATAACAAGTAACCTTTAACCCATGCTCTCTTGTTCATTCGCAATTCAACTGATAAATATAATTGACTTCCTGACTAAGAATTGCAAAATAACCATAGATTGCTTCAAACCAACAATCTCCGTGGGATTCGACCCTTACTCACGTAAGGTATTACTTGGAGACCCAGTGCACTTGCTGTTAGTGGTACGAGTTGTGAAAAGTGTGATTCACAATAAGTGCACCAAGCATGCTTCCCAATTTTATTTTATTCCTTTTAACTTTTCTACCTTTTGTTTCTATCATCCATATTCCCAAAAGGTTTCCACATTTAACTCTATTCATGATTTTCTATCTTAAGCTAACCAAGGATTCACTTGGGATTTTCTTTTGTTTTTCTGCTTAAGGCTAGTAATTTGGCTAAAATAGAATAAAAGGATTTTAAAAGGCTCAAGGGGGCTAACAAGGGTGATGTAAAAGGTAGGCTAATTTGGGGTAAGTGAGCTAAATCAAATGATGGCCTCAATCATTCTCTTGGTATGTATCTATTCTATATTCTACAATTGGACATATAGATTAAAGCAAAGGAAAGAACATCAGAATAAAAAGAAATGAAACACACAGAAATGTAATTATGGTTTGAATGCAACCATACAATTAAGCTCAAGACTCACAGGCTGTGTGTTCTCTAACTCAAGCATCATATATCATTTATATATTGTATGCAGTTTAGTTAAAAATTCCCATTATTCTCATAAAAAAATATTTAGGGTAGCTTTTAAAGTTTTAATGTTCCTCCTTGATGAAATGTTGTCAGCTTAACTACATCATGTAATGCTATATATAAGTTTTGTGGATTTAAATCTGATATGTTCAATTTCCTAGCTTCTTCCTTTTATATTTTTCAATTTTAAACTATACTATCTTATGCTAAAAAGGGTAAGCTATACTAATTAATCCACTAATAAATCAGAATTACAAACTAACTAAATAACTAAAATAAACTAAATGGCTAAAATATGAACTAAAGATGCAAAATGCAGAAAATAGAGTAAAAATACATAAAAGTAATGTATAAGTACTCAGAAAATAACAGTAAAAGAAAAAGAGAAAAATATAGAAAAATATCCAAAATAAAAGAAAAAGTATGTAGTGGTTCACCAAAATAAACGCCAGAGATGGCGACCTCCCCACACTTAAAAGGAAGCATTGTCCTCGATGCTCAATCAAGCCGGATGCGAAGGAGTGTCATCACTGGAAGGGATGGTAGCGGGAGTCTCAGTGGTAGTGGTGGGCTGAGGGTCTGGCTGCTGTGGAGGAGGTGCTGACTGGATCGGGATCTCAAGATCCGCAGCCTCAATTTGATGTGGGACCGCTGCCTGTGGTGCGACTGGTGCTGCCTCCTGAGGATGGGTCTCTGCCTGGGTGCATCCGCCTCCTCCTCAGATGCCTCGGATGGTGTGTCGGGCTGGAGAGGATGTCACCGGAGCGTATCATCAGCTTTAGGTGCTCATAGCGCCGCTTGTTGCGACGCTCCATCTGGTCAAGTCGTCGAAACAAGCGGTGAACCAGATGATAGACGGGCTCTGTGGCAGGTGGGGTGCAGTGGTGGTAGTAGGGGTAGGTGGTGCAGCAGTGGAGGAAGAGGGTCCAGCAGACGGTGGGCTGACTCATCAGTAGTAGTGAATGGTGGTGGTCTGTGGCCCAAGTCTAAGAAGTTCCGGTATGCGGAATGATCTTCCTGCAATCCGCCGCTGGTGGTCTCTCATCGGCAGCCTCCCATGGCACGTCAGCTCGACGGCCAAGCTGTGTAACTAGATATGGAAAGGGGAGGGTGCCTCGGACGTGGACCCTGGCCATATAATGCCGAATGAAACGTGGCAGATAAAGGTCCTTACCCTCCAGCACACACCAAAGGAGGGTGATCATAGCAGCCGGGATCTCCGTCTCGTGAGTACTCGGCATCACATAATTACTCAAGATCTGATGC